>NW_012101754.1:3599500-3610264 GCF_000951045.1 Mandrillus leucophaeus | reverse complement strand
TGTAGTTTACACATTTGAATTAATACTTAGAGTGATGCTTTCAGTTTGTCTGATGCAGTGGTGTTGTGTTGATAATGGCATTCCCCCATATTTTCTATTTATTGTGACACAAATATCTAATACGTTATGCTGCTTCCCTGATTAAATAAAATCTTGAACAAAGAAGTGGGAATTCTCACAGAAATGATTCTATTTATGGAACCAATATACTTTGCTGACATCATGAATTTTTTTAAAAAGCAAATTTTTCCATATCCTGAAGAAATCCATTCAATGTATTGAATTATCACTTCTCAATTATGCTTCCCCTTGATGATATAGTTAACATAGAAAAGCAATAAATATTTCTTTGATGTAATATGCATATCAAGAGAAATATTTTGCAATCAGGTCTTATAAAATCCAGTTGACATAAAAACTAATGATGTCCTGCTCAGCTGTTTTTTAAAAATGTACCTCCTAATATACATGTGATGGCTACATAGCATTATTTTCTTTTGCCAGCTCTTGACTGAAAAAAGTATGCCAGAATTTTGAAAACTCTGCATGGGGTTAACGTGCACATAATAAATAATGACGGAAAACGGGGCAGGCCTAGTGGTGTACATGACGGAATAATATCCACTTAAGCCGGCACAGTTATGTGCCCCTTTTCCCCTAAGCTGAGTAACTCCCAGCACAATGGCCGCTGGCAAATTCTCACAGGAACACCGAGTCTGCCGTTTAGATGCCATCTGCAAGGCAGCTGAAAAGTGGCTGAGCCTTCCTTTGTTGTTCCTATATGATGTTATGTCTTAGTTAATAACTGAGAATTCAGGTTAAAAAGAAGGATGAATCCCTCTGATGTCATTCTCTTTATTGTGTCTGAAGATCTGTGCTCCACCACCCACCAGGCTTTTTCCTCACTGACCCGTGTTTGCCTTCTGTCCCCGCCACTTCCCACTGGGTTATTGATGTGCTGCTCTGCCCGGGAAGCTGGTGCTCTCCCTGCACTTTGTTAAGCTGACACCACGGGCAAACACAGGCTTTTGTTGTACTGTATGCAAAGAAGGATGTTTGAGGACGGGGAGGCTGAATATCCCAGTTAAACTATTTCTTAGGGAAGCTAGAGAGAGACGGGCAAACATCTTATTACACATTCTCCTTATTCCAGATGATACCTGAAAGTGTATTCTGTTCCCAGGGAAGGCAAAGGTCGATTCTTCCCTATGATCAAGAGAGTCCTTTTTGCATACTGTGAAACGGGTGACTTAAGAGGTCTGCAAAGCTCAAGACAAACCGGCATTGATTTAATAGCAGTAAATGTATACTTCTACCATTAATCATCTGTGTTTTCTGTTTTACAGAATGAGAAGTATTGCTCTAAGTTTTGTTTAGATTTAAACACGGTTTATGCAATTTACCTAAAAGCAATCATCATCTTTTTTTTGCTTCTTAGAGAAATAAAACAAGTACTATAGTGAGAACTGATTAACTATTTTACAAAAAAGTAGATCACATTAATATTGGGGCACACAAAAATGTTATACTCCAAATACGAGATCCACTTTTTTGCACCCATTCTCCCAAAAAGACAGATTTAAGGATTGTAAAGTAAGTGTGTCTTCAAAATGGAGTTCCCAGGTATTTTTAGTGCTATGTAAAAGTGTTTACCATGAGAGTTTAATATTTGACTAGATAAATTACTATTTTGCATGAAAATGCAAATATTAAAATCAAACATGAAAATATCAAGCTGGGGTTACACATAATATAGTGGAATTAACACTACTGCTTGCAAAAAATGTATTATATGACTGTGTTTTCTGACCAAATATTGCTGTGTCCTTTTTCTCTTCCATGTTCAATTTTCTTATTTGTAAACTGGATGAATTTAATTATATCAATTCTAATGTCCCATTTAGCTCTCAGACATACAACTAAGTGCACCAATGACAATCTTTATAACATAATTCAGAAAAAAAGTTGATTGTAAAATTGTAATTAAAAATGTGGGCAAAGTTAATTATTTCCCTTGTTTTTCCTGCTCCAGTTTTTAGAAATGTTTTTCTAAATAAACCATCCATCCACTTGTTTAGGACCACAAGGCAAAGTGTTTTAAGACTTCAGAGGCAATGTACACTTTGCTTCTGTGTTTTATTAAAAGTTCTTTTAAAATACTTTAAAAATACCTATGAAGCAGGGTCTATTAATTGTGAAGCTTATGTTTTTTGTCAAAACTTTACTCCAACCTGTTCTGTGTATACAAAGGAGATAACTGAGTCACCCCACTTTCCTATAAAATGAACTACTTGCATTAGGACAACTCTGACATTGCACTGTGAATTATTTTGTTACTGCCTGGATTCCCTTACTGTAATTTGGGGTTGTGTAATGTATTAGCTACATTCGATATTAGATGCTCAGGAGTCTTTGGTGTTACTTCTATCCAAGAAGGCTTTTAAATGTTTGGGAGTTCACATAAGAAACCTAATGCTTCTCCATTCACTTTTGAGGGTTCAATGAAAATGTAAATGAATGAAGGGGAGGTTGATATCAGATACTGTAATGTCATCTCCTCAGAAAGCTAAACACTAAGTTTTTACAAAATGCAATTATAATCTGGCATTGTCTACTGTCAATGGCACTGGGTTTTAGATATATTCTGAAAATATTTCCTATTTTTATAAGAGATATAATCAATTAAAAAGTGAGTTCAGTAGAAAAATTATGTTGTTAAAAGAATAATGTATAAGAGATTTTCTTTTTTAAAAAATAGTCATATAAAAATAACTTTTTCTGTTTATCTTCAAATAGAAAAGGACAATGATTGATAAAAGTATAGTTAAAAAATAGCCTAGTGTGTTTTGCTAAATATGTAGAATGTATTTATTAAATATGTAAAACTATTTTTAGAATGTGAAATTAAATTACATATATGGGTACCAAGATTATGAGTGATAGATATTATTAACACATCCTCTTTAAAATATAATTTTATGATATATTCGTTATTAGACTAAACTTAAATTTCTTTTTTACATTTTAACATTACTTTTTAAATTAGGTACTTAGAATCAAGACTTCTTTAAATATATAAGTAAATATGAAAACTTCAAATTATCCATATAATTAGATTTAATCCTTATAATTTTGGTTGGGTAGCTTTATTGAAAATTATTCTTATAACTCAGAGTTTTCACAATCCTGTAGATCAATATTAATTATTAGCCTATCATTTGGAATGTATATTGCTTTGAGAAGTTTCACTACCTTGTTAATAATTTGCTGAATTCCAAATAAGAATTTTCTCAGAAAATTGAAACTAGAAAAAGTTAGAAAAGAAGACTTCAAGTCATATTCACAATCTTTCAAACTAAAGTTACAAGGCTATGAAATAAAATGTTTTCACTTCAGTTAATTATACTGTTTGGTTAAAATAAATTTTTTTCTTTAATGAATGTCAGACCATTCTTTGCTTCTCCAATTTTGTGTCTTGCAAATTGATGGCCTTCTTTTTCTTAGATAAAATTAGAAATGATTTTGTCATCATAGTGAGTTATGAAGGGTCATTACTGGTACCACTTTGTAACTAGTAAATATTTTTTTGCCATTGATAAATTATTACAAAGTTTAAAAATAACTATTGAGAACAAATATGCTGTTTACAGTACACTATAGTCAAAACTGCATATACCCGTGTAGTAATTTGTATTTAATTGTGATTGATAATATAACTTAGAAATAATATTTTTTGTTTAACAAATTATATCCTTTAACAGATTAGATTAGAATAAACAAAGATATTCTCCCAAAATAATTTCCATTTAAAAAATATATTTTATCTTTTACTAAGAATGTTTTTTAGACATCTAAAGCAAATCTGAGCTTACAGACTAATGAGTAAAACCTAATAAGTGATATGTGTTCAAAGATTTATTGTACTATAAATATCCTTTCAGCTTAGTACACATTAGTAATGATAAACAATGAAAATTTGTACACATGCAACTCAAACCTTCATAATCAATTCATCATTTTATATATATATATGTGGAAATTTATTTATAGAATTTTTGGATAAACAGAATTTTGTTATAGCATTGCTATATATTTGCCAAACTATAGTAAGTGTCCCTTACAAGAGAATCAAATTACCTGAACTTTGGAAAAGTAAGCATAGTGATTTCCAAATGAGTTTCGCAAAAATAAATAAATAAAAAAAGGTCCATCCTGAAGTTTTCCAAAACTACCAGGTTCATGTGCCACTGAGATGACACAGGTTGTCATCTCAGCAAACCTTCAAATTCACATAGTTGTGACTTTTTGGTGCTCCTCCGACTACATTCCAACATAAATAAACATGCCATCTATGTAGAACTATAAAGAGAGATTCCGGTATACCACAACTTTGCAAAAGAGAGAGATTTTTAAATGCAAGCATTACAAAAGATATGAGTAATCCAAAGCATTTCCATTTGAAAGAGAAATGACTAATAATTGACTGGCCTGAATCCAAAGTCACAGTGGGGTTCAAAAAGCTGGTAAGTGCCCTCATAAAAATAGAAGCTGTATCAACCAATTCCATTTAATTATATATGAAGGTGATGATGGAGCTAAACTGCCTGTAATTGGAGTCCAATTACTCAGCTGGTCTTCCATAAAATTAATTCAGCTGAAAGTTTGCCATTGTCCTGTGCCCCATGCCTGCCGCTGGTTTAATTAGTTAACACAGAGGAATCTTGAAACAGTAAATTATTTTATCTTTATTGCCAATTATCGGTTAAGGTAAATTATATATAAAATATTAACATCTGTTTCTGAGACAAATAGGAAAGGGCACAACAAAAATACCTTTTTGGTTTTCTACCTGAAAAGACACCTAAATAGAGCAGAGTGCTCTTCCTGTGCGTCATTTACGCATCGTTTACATAAGAGACATTGGAACTTGTGAGCCATTGAATGCGTTTCAAATGCACATACTATGCCTACTATGCCTATGCCGGGGCAATGATTTTACAAATATGCCACCTATGCCTCTTATGGTGTGCACGTGTCAACAGCAATTTTAACATCAATGGAAACAAACTGTATGGGTAGAGAACTTTCCTGAAGAATTCCTCTTCAGGCTTTAAATTACTTTGTTCAAGATTTGGTAATGTTTTGTGTAGTTTTAAAAGGATAGTGGCTGACCTCGAGGTTTGATAAAGCAAGCTATATGAGGCTATTCGCAATCATCTGAGGTGTGTATTACAGATCAATCACTAAGCAGTTAAAACCACTGAAAAAATTAATCTAATGTTTTAAATACTCATGCTGAAAGGACACAAAGACACAAAAATGCGTACCCGCTCCCCCGCTACACCCTATTGCTAAACCCTTTGTTCTGCTCTCTAACCTCTGCACATACCAGAGATTTCGTAAGTTCTGTAAGTACCTGTTTTTCTTTCTGAGGCCGGGTCACAAGACGTGTTTAAGTAAGATACACTCATGCTGCCATAAACCGGTTGTGCAACCTGACGCAATATAATTAACTGCCTTTGTGTAAAACTGCTCTCCCGCCTCAAGGGTTCAACCGAAATATCAGAAATGGCGGGAACCAATCATAGTTGGCCAAATCGCCCTGTTCAAATGTCAACCAATCCAAGACTTACATTGTGCAAAAACCCCCTGTACTTGTTTACTACTGACTATAAAAATGGCTCCTGACGCCTCCCAGGAGCTCTCCTGCCCGTCTCGTTTCACAAGCGAGTGAGAGTTCCAGGTTCGAACCTGTAATAAAGGTCATTGCTGCTTAGCTTTGACTCTGGACTCTGGTGGTCTTCTTCGGGGAATAAACGGTCTGGGCACAACAATGCCTAATCACTGTTCTTTTTAATATAACAAAATGTAATATATTAACAATTGTACTGAAATTATTGATACCATTTCAAGGCTGTCTCCTATCAATATCATTTCTATTTAATAGATATGATTCATTTCTATTTAGTTGGTTTCATCATAGTATGCTTTTATTTAAAAAGAACTACTATTCATGGAATTTTATTATTAAATTCCATGCCCAATAACTAATCCAATATGAAACATCAGTGGTCTTATTTAATAATAAAAAAGTTAATTGCAAACTGTTGATTATCTACAAAAGGATAACTAGTATGATCAGATCCAAAATAAAACAGTCTCTTTAACAGCCATAGTGGAATAAACATTACAACCTTCTCCATATAATATACCATTATTTATATACAGGAAAATTATAGGAAAATGAAAAATTAGATTGTACGAAGCTTTAAAAATTTTTACATCTATTATCTTTCAGAATGAAAGCCTTTAGTCAAGATAAGGTTGTGATTCATTATACTGTCCATTTTTACACAATTTTAAGTGTTTCAACAGACATTTGTGCAGCCTTATTCAATAGATGTGTCTCTTCATATCTGTAACATTTATAATAAACAATCCTTTTACTATATAGTACAATTAATGTTAGAATAGTCATTACATTTTTCTATGTTTTTTCCAGAAATAACACTGCAAAAACTAATTACCTTTTAAACCCATGTATTTAATCCAAAATGTCAAGATAAAGCTCAAATTGTATAGGAAAACTGAAGTCAAACCTTTTAAAAAGAAATGCACATTAGTTCAACAAAAAGTGCGCTGCAAAATGACCCTGAAAATGGTGTTTCTTTTTGCAACATTTCACTAAAACTTTAAAAAGAAAAATGTTTTATTTAACATATGAGTAATTATAAACCAAGTTAGCTAGGTTTTACTAACTTGATAGAATGTTGGCAATTTCTTTATGTGGATTGTTCTGTTTCATGGTGTGTCAACTTACAGCTGTGCTTTTTGACAGAATCCGGATTTGTCAAATACTGTTAATACAGTAATCAAATATATTTCACATCTATACCTGTTAGCATGTATTTTGCAAAAATGTAGCTAGTAACGCTATTTTTAAACAAGTTAACAAATACGTCCCTAAAACCAAAAATAGCAGATTGTTTAATTTTAAATTAGAGGATATTTGCTGAAATATTTGTTTTTAATACATCTATAAAGAAAAGAAGGCTAAAAACAGCCTTCAATTGTTTCCACGTGTAATGATTTTAGGAAGCTCTGAACAATATGTGGTTGGTTAGTATTACAAGAGAGAAAAAGCAACATGTGTCTCCCCATTGAGCACAGTGGTAGGATATGGCTCCAAAATGGCCCTGAGCACCACTGGAACAATGGCTGTGCTGAGACAGGCTCTTTCGTTAGAGCTTTGAGTGCTCTCTATTAAAAGAAGAAAACACACTCTTTCAAAAAGTGGGAATTTTCTCAGTTTACACCAACAGTATATTTAAGGGGAAATAACTTATGAGAAAAATGTGCCGTTGGTCTAGTTTCTCAGTGGCTTTTCTCAAGGCAATGCTTTATCGTGATTACAATACACGCTTAGTTCGAACACATGCATCAGGTTTTATCTATTTTCTCTAACTTATTAGAACAATTAGAAAAATGAGACGTTTCTCCTGTGCTTTAAGGAACCTACTGCCTAAGTGTGTAAGATTATCTAAATAACTGTATGCCTTACATCTCATTTTCTACAGTCAAACCCTAAAAGGGAACTGCATTTTCTTTTTGCTGTTGCTTATACATGTTAGAGTCCTCTCTTACCTTGCCCCCCGCCCCCTCATCGCCACCACCACCACCACACACACACACACACACACATACACACATGGACAAGGAGCAAGACGTCTGGCTACCAAGAAATAGCAGTTCGCCTTAGAATGAGGCATCTTTCATCAGATAAGCACTGACATTCACATGGTTTCCCTAATCTAAGATCCCGAGGGCCCTTTATTTACTAGAAGGATCAACTTCTAATTTGGGAACCAGAAACAAAAGGTTTGTAAGGATTGGCTTGAGACCATGCTAAGCAGGATTGGGACTTACATGGAAGTGGCACAGCCCAGTCTGCCCTGGACCACTTGAAGGATCCAAAAGTGCTAGCAACAACACCCTCAGAAGCCAAACCCCTCACCCGAGCGATGCATATCCTGGGACACACGGTGGTCCTCAGGCCACGTGGGAGTCACATTGACCTTCACTTCTTAGAAACATGCTGATTCCTTCACTGGAACAGCCCATGCGAGTGTTGTCTGCAGGGGTTTCTGCTGGGGCTTGAGTCCTTGATTTGTGTAGGTCTGAGGTTATTGGTTGGTCAACTTAATAATGCACAAATTCAATACCATGCTGACATGGGTCTTCATGGTGATAACAGCATGAGCCTAAATTAACCCCAGAGTATTAGAGCATAAATTTACAGATAAACGTGACATAATGATGAAGGTATACATTGTTCAGTGTGTTTAAGTGTCAGATAGAATCTTCTTTCCCATCTTGATTGAGTTTTCCATTGGTATCACTCTGGCTAGGCAGAGATGATAAGAAAATGTAAGTTTGATCAAGAAAAGTAAGTAGTAACAGCGGGGAATCAACTGAATGCCACTGGAGATCCAGAAATCACTAGAGAATTTTGAGCGTGTCATTTTTTCATGAAGAAATAACAATTTTTATTTTATTTTTTTTTACCTTAGTTCTAAGGCACATTACACAAAATGAGAGGAAAAAGTTGTCAGTTCTGTTCTGACAGGCCTCTGCTACTGAACAGTGGGATTCTTCCTCACATCAAATCCACAGATGCAGAAGACTAGCATATCCTGGGGTACCAAATCTTCAGAATCTTGACTTAAGAAGTCAGAATTGGAAACAGAGTTGCTAGAATGGCAATGACGAGTTGCTCAGCTCGCGAAACAAATTTTCTCGGTCCAACAGCAACGGATCTGCAAATTAATTGTATTTCTTCGCTGGAACCTGTTATGTTGCATCTGCTCATGGGCATTCATCTAGAGGCTTCTCCACCACCAGCCCAGACACATCTCCTTCATTCCTACGTTGCTTTGTAAATGTACATGGATACTTTCTTTTTAATAAAAAAAATAAATTTAGTCAATAAAAGATGTGCACTTGCAATGAAAGTTTTATTAAATGGAAATATAAGTGAGAGAATTTCAGTGAAAAAAAAGTTTAATTTTGTCTTAGGTTTCTGACATTTGGAGATACTTTCATTTTACTCAGTTGGAAATGCATACCCAGTAAAGCCAGGTTATTATTTCTAGTTAACTTGTATTTGGAAATTGGGTAATACCAGATAGTGTTGGATAATTAGATTAAATAACTGCATAATAAACCTAATCATCAGATGGGAATAGTAAGCATTTCTAAAATTCATTCATCCACTCATTGTTTGTTTCTTTGTTCAATGAAAGTTTATCAAGCACCAACTAAGCACTATGCTCAACTTGGCATCCTTTTATTAGAGAGCACTGTCAGCTGATTATCATACAGTGTTTAGAGTCACACATGTATCCCACAATATTGATTGATCACCTATCATGTGGATGCAATTCTTATAATACATCAGTTTGATGTCTTGTAGCAGTCAACAACACAGAACAAACAACATAATCCCTGCCTTTGTAGAGCTCACATTCTAGTATTCTTTAGAGAAAAGTAACCAATAAACGTAATAAGTAAATACCTTATGGATTTTTGAGAAGGTGATAATTGCTAAGAAAAAAATAATAAAGCAGTGTGTGGGTAGGGGGTGGGGAGCTGCAAATATAAATAGGACAATCAGGGTAGGCCTCTTATTAGTTAGAAAAAAATTGCCATTTTCTGTGTTGTCTGACCAGAAGCACTGATACGGTCTTTCCACCCTCCACCCCTACTCATTACAAAACAAAGAAAATCATGGAACTCTCAAGATAGTATTTTAACTGACTGTGCCTTTCTAAGTCAGTGACTACACTCTCAAACACACACACACATACACACACCTCACATCCCACACCTACCACATGCACACACATACACACACCACACCACACAAGCAGGAAGCAGAAGGACCTGGGATGGTTGGAGTAGCCGACTATACCAGAAAATGTGGTCCACATAGACAAATGTCTAGAAAGAGAGAGTGAGACCCCTTTTCCTGACAAGTGCAGCCTTGTTAAACTCAATTTTTTTAAAGTTTAATCTCATTGGTAATTGAGACCACGTGGCCAGGTAATAACTCTTCCTGACAAGTACAGCCTTGTTAAACCCAAGTTTTTAAAGTTTAATCTCGCTGGTAATCCAAAAAAGTATTGCGATGTAAGCTTTTTAAAATTCCTCTAATTGGGATTTCCTTTTTAAATGATATTATTCAGTGCTGGTGGGGCTACACTGAGAAGGCAAAGCTTCCATTTAGTGGAGAAACATTAATTATGTACTATTTCTGGGAAAGAATTTAGGAATATAGACCAGGGGCTTGAAGCATCTATTTAAATGGCACGATCCATTTTAAGAGTCCACACTAAAGTCAGACACATTATTGTGTAGAGATTCTTACAGTAGCTTAACTTGGAAGAGGTAAGCCTGGAAACAACTTTGTAAGCATAGTAACAGTAGCATACTTAAATAAATTATAATGTATTCAAACATAGGCTATCAAATAACTATAAAAGTAATATTTAGGCCAGGTACAGTGGCTCATGCCTGTAATTGCAGCACTTTGGAAGGCCGGAGTAGGAGGATCCTTTGGGTCCAGGGGTTTGAGACCAGCCTCGGTAACATAGCGAGACTCTATCTCTACAAAAAATACAAAAATGAAGTGAGAGGATCACTTCCGCCTGGGAGGTTAAAGCTGCAGTGAGCCAAGATCATGCCAATGCACTCAATGTGGGGGAC
>NW_012101754.1:3570544-3599020 GCF_000951045.1 Mandrillus leucophaeus | reverse complement strand
CCACCTACTCAGAATGCTGAGGCAGGAGAATCGCTTGAGCCTGAGAGGCAGAGGTTGCAGTAAGCAGAGATTGAGCCATTGCACTCCAGCCTGGGCAACAAGAGCGAGACACTGTCTCAAAAAAAAAAAAAAAAGGTTGAATAATGAAACTTATTCCTCACTTCATGAGCAACTATTCAAATTAAATTTTATTAAATCATAATTAATTAAAATGTAGTATTCTCAGAAAAGCAGATTGCATCTCAATTTCTTTACACAAGACCCCAAAGATGTATTCTGGGAAGCTGACACTGTATTTTTTGTTTAATTGCCCATTTTTACTTAGTTAAAAATCAAACCAGTACTGACATTTAAAAAATAATACACATGATCAGATAACTGGGGTGCTCTCTCCTTGGGACAACAGGGATAGGAGACAATAAAAGGAGTGAATGTCTCCCTCTCCATGAGGAAGCTTTCCACTGAGGGTAGTGCCCCTTCTTGCTGCGGTGGACCCACTTTTTGCTCCTCCAACCTGTGATCGCACAGCCTGGTAGCCCTCTGGAGCTGTGCTGCCCATCCCCATCTCCTTCTTTACACTCTGGGCATCCTATTCCAGATCTGTGTCACCCTTCAACAGGTTTTCCTTCTCATTTTCCTTCAAGCTATTTGTTGCAATCTTTTTTGCATGGAAGGGTCCTTCCACCTTTCCCTTGGCTGTTATGTTTCTTCATTTAATATTTTAAATATTTAATGGCACAAGGCAGATACTTGATACATAATAATCGAATATGCCTGATAAAAATTTCTAAGCGGAGATTAAGGAAGCCTCTGAAGTCACAAGAATAAATCAGGTTAGAAAGTCAATGATCTTCCCCACAGTTCTTGCTATGTTGAGACTAAGCCATATAATGTTCATTTCTTCCTAAACATCCTGAGAGAATAAGTGTGAGGTGAGGCTGGCAAAGACACATGACCCCAAAGTGCTTCAGAGTCACACTTGCTTTGGAGACAGAGCTTCAACTCAGAGCTCAGAGCTGCAGGCTCAGAGGTCATCAGAATCTCCCCTCCTAGCCACTCCCTAGAATGAACCCCTTGCCCATCGCAGCTTCAGCCCCTGCCCAGCACTCAAAAGTAGCACTGCCCGTAACACCGGCAGACAATGGAATTGCAGGAAGAGATATTTGTTCCAGGGATGTTGGCATAAACACCCTGAAAAGCAAAAAGAAAAAGTAACTTTCTTAAGAGCCAGGTCGTAGATGAAGCCGTCTCTTCACACTAAATGCACCACCATGTTTTTCTTATAACTTGAGTGTGCCTTTCTTCCTTATAGACCCCACTTTTCTAACGCATCTGGCTTCCTGGGAATGGTTAGTATTTATATCCACTTGTATTTCTGTGTAAATGGAAATCAGAAAATGTGTAGAAATGCAGGTATAAAGCAGGGAGACAATACAATGGGAAAATGACCAGAGCCTTTGTGTTCTTGGTTGGTGCTTTGCCTCCCTTTCCACTTAAATGTATAGTGGGTGGGCATAAAACGTATGCAAATCAGCAGAGGACTGACATGTTCCTATTGATGTACAGGAAGGCTCCCCTTCTCCACCCTCTGACCCTCAGAATACCACTGAGGATGTCTGTCCCAGGCTTTCTGGGAGCAAATTGAGGCTAAATGTGAGTCTCTGTGGAGATGAGATGGTCATAATTTTTCTCACGTTGTGTATGATTGCACATCATTTGTTCTACTTTAAATTACATATAATGGAAAACCTTTTATCTGTACAGTCCTCTGTAGGGTGCTCAGAGGAAAAATGCAGACAAGACAGATGATAAATGCATAGATAATCAAATAGGGAGAATCTGCTTCTCATCCTTTCACTCATAGAAAGGTGTGACAGTTAGAGCTGTGTGAAACTACCAATTTTCACATTCTTTACATTCACTTGAAAACTTAGCTTTTATAGTAATTTGAAAACTTAATCCAAGGCATAATATTTCCATCAGCAAACAAATTAAACAAGGAATATAGCTCCGAGCTTTCATGAACTCTCACTAACATTGCTTACAGTACACACAAAATAAGCTTCCGAATATTAATCTCAATCAATTATTTAAAACAGAATTATATTTCAAATGCAATCGAATCAAGCGACTAAAGGGCTTTAAGTGTCAGTTTTAAAATGAATAATCTATCTCTGGTTTATCAATATTTTAATCAGTCTTGCATATACATCTTGTTAAATGTATTACTTTCTGAGTTCTCTCTTTCTGTATTTATATCTCTGTAAAATTCTCTCTTATTTTACTTCCTCTATGACGGTGAATAGGGAATGGGTCTTTTTCCTTGATACACACTTTCTCTAATCGAATGAAATGTAGATTTATGCACCCATTTTCTCTAATGTTTAATAATAAATCTCTACGTGGGGTTATAGGGAGAAAGCCAAGGCATGATGTCCTACACAGTTCCCTGATTCCTCTTCATACTGACTTGGTCTCTCACGGACGCTTCACTGGCAATAACATGTCCCTTTTGGTGAATCACAGAATTGTATAGTGTTGGTGCAGAAAGAGAACATGGAGAAGTGCACTAGGCAATGAGTTGCTTGAGGTAGCAATCTGGAAGCAATCTTTGGGTGTTTCATTGCCCTATCTGCCAGTATAATGTATCCTAATAGTTAAAAAATACAACCCCAACATTTCTCTTGAACTATCAACTTTTGGTCTCCTCTGCTTACCCTATTTGCAAAGATAATATTTCAATGACTCCATTGAAGTTTTTAATGGGTTTTCTGGTTTCTCCTTTGTCCCCTTAGAATTCAGCATTTATTTACAATAATAGTCATTATTTTAAAATCTAAGTCAAACTATGGAATCAACCCTGCATATCCCTGTTGTAAAAGTAAAATGGAATATTATGAGACCATTTGTAAAAATCTTATCATACAAGTCTATTTGTACCTTACTCTCTGAAGAAACCAATTTCACTGAAGCTTCAGGCAAAACACTTCATGTGACCTTTTGAACTCTTAAGTGCTATCCAAAAAATTTTCATCATCTATATTAAAAACAAGAAAGTATTTAGCTTTCTATTCGTATAAAACTGTTAAAGAGCAGGGGTTCAATTCTACGGACAACATAATGTGGATTTTGCAGATGCTATGTGTGTTCAAATATTTGCAATAGTATTACGGTCACAATAAAAGAAAAGCAAACCAACGTTATCGACATAATCAAACCTGCTTTTTAAGAAAGAAAGGTAAGTTCTTTCATAAGAACACACTGTAATCACTGGACTTCTGAAGTATGGAAATCTTGTGAGTTGAGGACTTTTGCATGGTGTGTTTCATTAAATACTTCAGGCAATACAGCTTTTATACTGGAAGTTTATGCTGGTAATTCAATCTTCTCACTTTGTGTTTGTGAAAAGTCTTGATCATACACTATTTTAATAATACATTAAATGAATACATCTAAAATTGTATACCTCTTACAGCGTCAAGTACCATGTAATGCAGAGGTAATTCCTCAAATTCTGTCGATTGGATGATGGCATTTCTTTTTGTGAATACAGCAAGCTTTCTAAAATTAATATTTTCATGTCTTTTTTATCTTAATTTTATTTATTTTATATTATCATTCTGATTTTTCTATCACCCACATTGGTAGGAATACAAAACATTCTGTTACATGTTGTAATTAAACCTCATAGGTATCTTTTTTTTCATTGCAAGCTGCTTTTTGCCCTAAAGAGTTCTGTGTACCATTTGCCCTATATTGTAAAAGCATCTTAATAGAATATCATTGTTTTTGTCTGGGCTCAAAAAGGATTTCTCTGTTCCTGAACCAGTTTTCATGTTTATTTCTTGGTTTAGGATTACAGAGGAATGCACAATGGAATCACTGAACAGGGATAAAATGGGTCTTGAGTTTTGATTTTTTGTAGTTGGCTGTTGTTGCCTTTTTTTTTTTTTTTTTATTCTCTCATAATCATGACCATGGGCAGAAAGTAAGCATCCTTGCAGCTTCCTTATGCTGATTATAGAGCTTTTTTAGGTACTAAAACTCCTCCAGATTGTAGGCTTTATAAAAGGATCTTTGTTTCAGATCCCCACTTTGGACAGTGTGAGACCACATTTCCCAGATAAGGATACACACTGGTCAATGGTGGCATCAATTCTATTTACCAATCTGACTATGAGGTCCATATTTGTTTTTGAATATAGGTCTAATTTTGCTATTGATTTTATAGTTTTTAAAATTTAATCAACTATATTTTTTAGAGAAGTTTTACATTTATGGAAAAATTAAGTGGAAAAATGAAGTGATTGTAAGTTCCTAACCTCAAACGCACACAGCCTTCCCCACTGTTGACTTCCTGCACCACGATGGTGCATTTGTTACAATCAATGAATCCACATCGGTACATCACCACCCAAAGTCCATAGTTTACATTAGAGTTCAATCTTGGTGCTGTACTTTCTATGGGTTTTGCCAAATATGTAATGACACACATCACCACTGTAGTATCTACAGAATAGTTTCACTGTCCTAAAGATCATCTTAAACATATTTTTTGTCCATTATTTCTGTAGTTTTTTAGTTAGGCGAAAGAAAAAGCAGTCAATGCTAACTTAGATGAGAATCAATAGAGATGTCTTTCTCCAGGATTTATAATATATTTCATTATTATTAATAAAAACATATTTTCCAAGTTTTTAGTAGAAATATGACATAAAAGATTTAAAAAAGTCCAGTAAGCTTCAAGGTTTTAAAGTTTCAATGATGATATGGTTAACGGAAATGTTTTTCATGATTATGAACATTCTTCAGTATCACACAGCTTTTCCTGAAGAACTGGTTGTATACATTAAATCTGTTAGGCATGGCCACACTATGGTGTATATCATTGCAATCTAAACTATTATACTCTGCACCTTAGCACTGATGCAGTAATACAGAATCAGACACTCAGCATTATTGCATGTTTCATAGTTTTATAATTGCCATGTGAATTATATAATGTTAAATAATATTTAAGGTATTTCCATAAAATTCCTTATTGCTTTCTTATTTTGAAGATTAAGCACTAGTAAAAAATGTCAACAGTAAAAATGTAAATAATATACATATATGTAATTCACCATTTAGATATTAAAACAATACATCATTTAAATGCACATCTATAAAATGTTAAAAAACAGATCTTATCTCTATATGGGCACAATAATGCTATATATTGGTAGCTTTTAATCCACTTTTTAAAATAAAAGTAGAACTATTGCAAATAATTGTTTTTAAAGTTACATTGTCTTTGGATGTAATTGATTTGGCATTAACTTGTTAAAAAAAAAAAAAAGGTGAATATGCCTTCTAAGCTAATGAAATGTTATTTCCACCATTATGTCACTAAATGCTCTAGGCCTTATCCTGAACTTTTCAACTCACATGTGCATCTTGACTAAGACTCTAGAGAGAGAGTCTATATAGACAGATA
Source organism: Mandrillus leucophaeus (assembly GCF_000951045.1). Taxonomy (NCBI): domain Eukaryota; kingdom Metazoa; phylum Chordata; class Mammalia; order Primates; family Cercopithecidae; genus Mandrillus; species Mandrillus leucophaeus. The sequence goes on along the minus strand of NW_012101754.1, from coordinate 3,593,544 downwards.
GATAGCTGTACGTATATATACACATATATATAGACACACACACACTATCTTGACAGTATTTAGGTAATATATAGACAGAGAGCTATGTATGTGTATATACAGCTATTTGTCTCTATATACACACATATAGATAGCTGTATATATATAGGTCTATATATACACACACACGTAGGTATACTATATATATACACATATATAGCTTCTGAGATATCTGCTCTGCCTATATGATCTGTAGCAGAAAAAAATTCTCAGAAAGCCAATTGCTTAGCAATATTGAAAATGTTTGTACATTTAAGTAATATCTTATTAAGATTTTCATTGAAAAAACAGTTGTCATACAAAATGTTCTCTTTAAAATAAATACAAAAACAGACTTTATTTTTCTTCAATTTTTGAGAAATTAACAGGCTAATTGTAATCTGGGAAATACCCAAAGAAAGCAGGTTGATAGATTGTTAACAAAAGATCTAAAATTATTAACTAATATGCCCTAATAGATGATGTGAATAATTTGTTAGTTAAATATGTGTGTTCTCCAGTGTTTGTCATTTGATATGTTTTATATTGCTCTTGACATTAAAAATTTTACCGTTAACATGATCAACATTTAGCAAATATTTCTGAGTGGAAACAACTTTCTAAGTATAACTACTGTCTGTGGAACTTCACTGTCACAATAGTTACTATATGTTTGTGTATGTAAGACCTCTTTTATAAACCTGCAAACTATTAGGTTTCTAATGGGTACTGAAAAAATTAACTGTTGAAACATTCTGAGGTTGAACACCACAAAGTGCAAAATTTCTCTTAGTTTATTGGGTGGTTCGGTGCCAAACCCCAGGACCTGTTTCAGCCACATTAAGTTCATCTGTGAGAGTACAGAGTATGGAGTATGAAGTAGTGAAGATTTAACAAGGATTGTGAGTACCAAAGGAACTCGACAAAGTGGGCAGGGCAAAGGTTAATGCAACTGAATTGTTGTGATCACTGACGCATCAATTAAAGCTGAGTAGACGAGAAAAGTTAGAATGAGGAGAATCGAAAATGGAAGATCCTAGTAGTGTGAGGTCCATGAAGAGTTATAATTGCGAGAGAGCTCTCAGGGAGCAGAGTACTTACAATTCAGATTATGAAGGGTTTGCCACTATTAGTAATAGCAAGATCTAGGGTACAACATTTAAGTGTGTGTGCGTGTGTGTGTGTGTGTGTGTTTAAAGATTTATGAAGTCTTGTGTTCTACTATTCTCATGTAGAAACATTGTTTGCTTTAGTAAAATTAAGTTTTTTACTTTATTACCCAATGATCACACACTCCTTCCAATCATCACTTGGTTCTCCTTGTTGTTTCCAAATTGTAGAATTCTGCTAGAGTTTTTCATCTCCGTCATGAGCAATTTATTTGTGCCACTGGGTATAAGCTATCTCTCATTTCTCATCATTTACGTTACCTAATATTAATACAAAATGTTGTAAGTTTCAAAGACATTTTTCATGTCTTAATTAATATAAGCATTACCTAGAGTTATGAACTTATTACCATGATAGATATCAAATACATATCAAGTTTATATTAACAGGTGTATTCAGCACTTGAAGAAAAAATATGAATAAGTGAATTTAAAAAATAATAAATACATGAGTGAATAAAAGAAGCAATGGAAGTATTTTTTTTTCTTTTAAAATTCTCTAGATAGTACTAGGACCAAGAGCATTGGATTGACTGGACGGTTGATGTGATGTTTGGCATTTTAGTATTATTGCTTTCTACCTCATCAATGTATGTAGTAAACAGACTTAGGTCACAGAAGACATGAGTTTGATATCTCTATATTATTTAATAATGGATACATTTCAAAAATGCCCTAGAACACATATGCACATTCTGTCTGCTCTTAAAAAAGTGTGCCACTGCTCAGTGTAACGGTGATATGGACACTGAATTAAGAAGGTTTGTATTCTGGTACCACCGGTTACCAACTATGAAATCATGGGCAATCCTTTTGAAACTCTCCTTTATCATGAATTCTTGTTAATTGTAATAATACTGTAATGATTGCACAGCTAAAATAATCTTTTATCTTTTACTTTATGGTACTCTAAAGAAGTATTAAATGTTCTCATTATCACAGTTTATTAATTTTGAGCGAATTACTGCTTCCATTTGCTAGTGCCTCTATTAAATATTCTCATTTTACCTTTTAAATATCCAAATATTACAAATGAACCAAAATCAGATTCAATAAATATATTGGTAGTGACCATTCAAAAAGTCTAACAAACTTAAAAATACAGATACATTAATAATCCTATTTTTTTGCTAATATTTTGGTTGTTAATGTTTGATGGTTTTAAAATCATATTTTTTCTTATTGTGAAAAATGAAACTTCCTTTATATTTCACGACTTTGCTGGGATACATTATGTATTCCTTTCTTTTTTATCTGTTAATGGTTTATATCATTCCAATGACAAAAAATAGCAGCATTATTTATTATTCAATTATATTCTCCATTATATTACATTAAGTTGTTATTTTATAGCTGAGAAGGTTTATTTCTAAAGACTCTGTAGAAATAATCTCACCATATCTTTGTTACAAACAGAGCACATTGATTATTTTCAAGAGAAATAATTAATAGAATTCACCCTCAGTCCTGGTGGTCTAGAGCAAAAGAGTTGAAAATACAGACTGTACATCGTGGAAAGTACAGTGTCTACTGCCCTAAATGGAATTCAGTATTAGACAATTGGGAAGTCATAAAGAATTAATGTTACAATAGACCCATGATAGCCAGATACTTCACTTAAAAGAGCTATTCATTTCTCATTTGTTTAATAATCTAAAATAATCAATGACTATGCATCAAATATTTTGCTGATTTTTTAGCTAATGAATCAGTTTAATCCAGGGGTTCTAAGCTAATTACTTAAATACACATAAAACAAATAATACAATATAATATGATTAAACTTGTAACACATGGATGAAGAAATCACTGGAAAATGGGGGTGTAGAAATAAGCCTGGAAGAATTCAGAAACATTTCACATTCAATCGAAAACTTAACATTTTCTAATTAAGTCTTGCAGGAAAAAAAGTTTAAAAGGCCATTCTGCGCAATAGCAAAAACATGCACAAATTCAGGAAGGACGTGTTCTTGGATCTTGGACATTCTAAGTGATGGTCTCCAAAAATGACCACTCATACAGCGGGGATCATCTCAGTACTACTGCCATGTAGAGGGGATGATAGGGGAGTAATTTGCATATGTAAAAATAAAATGCCAATGCTTACAAGGAGGAAGCATTACCTGTATGTAGAATCAAATGCTAAAACCTTTAAACATCAAATTTAATTTAATTTATTAATGCTTTTTTTATTTTACTGCATTTAGAAATCAGTACTTTTAAAGTAGATATTTATCACTCTTGGCAAATTTATAACATTCCTGCCTCTTTTTAAAAATCTATCAGAAGACAGCTACATTCCAAGCTATGAAAAGCTGAATCTATGAAGTAGAGAGACTTGGAAGAAGGTCCCAGCTGCACCCTGCAAAAACTGAATTGTTAAACTTCTCTAGGCCAAAAGTTTCCCGTGAATAAATCAACTATTACAGCAGGAAGATAACACCCATCCTTCATCTGCACACAGAGATATTATAAGGCAAAATGCAACCATCAGGGAGTCACAGATCATAAGCCTTACAGGAACTCCCAATAACTGAGTCATTGCTTTTTTACGAGGAAAGTCTTTGTCTTATTTTTAAAAATGCAACAAAGAAACAACTTCACTGGACATGAGGAAAACAAGCTCACTTGGAAGTCTGCTCTAATATCCAGCTATTATCATTCAAACAATGTTTACATATACGATTCAAATTAATCAACTGCTTCATTTTTAAAGTGCTTTGAGTTCCTTTTGCAAGTACATTTGCATCCTTTATATGAAAGTAAGTTATTGTTCCATAAATAATTAGATCTAATTTATTTGCATTTATTTTGATTTGCTGATGTCTTATAGTTTGTTTCTGCTATTTTTTTCCATATGATTCTTTGCGCAGTGTTGAGTTAGGACATTTGATTTACTCTTTTGTCACTGTTCTACTATGTCTGCTTGGCAAATACTGTTTTCTCCTTGTGTTTCAGCAATTGAGTTGAAACTTTCTCAGTGTTACCTTTCCTCTCTTTGATGGTTGTATTAGTCCATTTTCATGCTGCTGATAAAGTCATACCTGAGACTGGGAAGAAAAGAAGTTTAATGAACTTACAGTTCCACGTGGCTGGGGAAGCCTCATAATCATGGTGGAAGGCAAAGAAGAGCAAGTCACACCTTACATGGATGGCAGCAGGCAAAGAGAGAGCTTATGCAGGGCAACTCCTCTTCATAAAACAATCAGATCTCATGAGACTTATTCACTATCAGGAGAACAGCACAAGAAAGACACACCCACATGATTAAATTACCTCCAATCAGGTTCCTCCTAGGACACATGGGAATTGTGGGAGTTACAATTCAAGATGAGATTTGGGTGCAGACACAGCCAAACTATATCATTCCATCCTTGGCCCCTCCCAAATATCATGTCCTCATTTTTCAAAACCAATCATGCCTTCCCAACAGTCCCCCAAAGTCTAAACTCATTTCACATTAACTCAAAAGTCCGTATTCCAAAGTCTCATCGGAGACAAGGCAAGTCCTTTCTGCCTACGAGCCTGTACAATCAAAAGCAAGTTAAGTACTTCCTAGATAAAATGGGGGTACAGGCATGGGTAAATACAGCCATTCAAAAGGAGAGAAACTGGACAGAACAAAGGGGCAACAAGTCTCATGCAAGTCTGAAATCCAGCAGGGCAGTCACATCTTAAAGCTCCAAACTAATCTCCTTTAACTCCACATCTCACATCCAGGTCACTCTGATACAAGAGGTGGGCTCCCAGGGTCTTGGGCAGCTCCAGCACTGTGGCTTTGCAGGGTACAGCCTTCCTCCTGGCTGCTTTCACAGGCTGGTGTTGAGTGTCTGCGACTTTTCCAGGTGCATGGTGGAAGCTGTCAGTAGATCTACAATTCTGGGGTCTGGAAGACGGTGGCCTTCTTCTCACAGATCCACTAGGCAGTACCCCAGTAGGGACTCTGTGTGTGGGTTCTAACCCCACATTTCCTTTCTGCACTGCCCTAGCAGAGGTTCTCCATAAGGTCCCTACCCCAGAGCAGCAAACTTCTGCCTGGGTATTCAGGCATTTCCATACATCCTCTGAAATCTAGGTGCAGGTTCCCAAATCCCAGTCCTTGACTTCTGTGCACCCGTAGGCTCCACACCACTTGGAAGCTGTCAAGACTTGGGGCTTGCACCCTCTTAAGCCATGGCCTGAGCTCTATGTTGGCCCCTTTTAGCCATGGCTGGAGTGCATGAGATGCAGGGCACCAAGTCCCTAGGCTGTACACAGTACTGGGACCCTGGGCCTTGCCCATAAAACCATTCTTTCTTCCTGGGCAGGCGTGTTATGGGAGGGGCTACAATGCAGACTTCTGACATGCCCTGGAGACATTTTCCCCATTGTCTACTGGATTAACATTTAGCTCCTGATGACTTACGCAGATTTCTATAGCCGGCTTGAATTTCTCCTCAGAAAATGGGATTTTCTTCTCTATTGCATTGTCAGGCTGCAAATTTTCTGACATTTTATGATGTGCTTCCCTTATAAAACTGAATGCCTTTAACAGCACCCAAGTCACCTCTTGAATGCCTTGCTGCTTAGAAATTTCTTCCACCAGATACCCTAAATCATCTCTCAAGTTCAAAGTTCCCTAAAGCTGTAGGGCAGGGGCAAAACGTTGCCAATCTCTTTGCTAAAACATAACAAGAGTCACATTTATTCTAGTTCCCAACAAATTCCTCATCTCTATATGAGACCACCTCTACCTGAATTTTATTGTCCGTATCACTGTCAGTATATTGGGCAAAGCCATTCAAAGTCATTCAAAAAGGCTCTAGAAAGTTCCAGACTTTCTCATATTTTCCTGTCTTCTTCTGAGCTCCCTAAACTGTTCCAATCCCTGCCTGTTACCCACTTCCACAGTCACTTCCACATTTGGGGGTATTTTTTTAGCAGTGCCCCACTCTACTAGTACCAATTTACTGTATTAGTCTGTTTTCATGCTGATGATAAAGGCATACTCAAGACTGGGAAGAAAAAGAGGTTTAATGGACTTACGTGCTCCACATGGCTGGGGAGGCCTCACAATCATGGTTGAAGGCCAGGAGGAGCAAGTCATGTCTTACATGGATAGTGGCAGGTAAAGAAAGAGCTTGTGCAGGGGACCTCCTCCTTATAAAACCCTCAGATCTCTTGACACTTATTCACTATCACGAGAACAGCATGAGAAAAACCCACTCCCATGATTCAATTACCTCCCACTGGGTCCTTCCCATAACATGTGTGAATTGTGGGAGTTAAAATTCAAGATAAGACTGAGTGGGACACAGCCAGACAATATCATTGGTAGTCATGCTATTGTCTAGGTATGAAGGAAAGGATGTAGTTATGATTGCTGCTTCTGTTGACCAGCATCTGCTCAGAGCCCTCTAACTGAAATGATGCTCCCTGTACTATATGTCAACAAAACCCAATATTGGTGTTAACTTCATTTATTACAAAAGTCCCTTTTTAGAGACTCATGCAGATATATGGACTCCAAATATCCTTCACTAAATACAAAAGCTTAAATTATCACGCTTATGTTAATACATAGGTACTCAAACATTGTTTCTGTGCTTCTAGCTGCAATAAGTACTATTATAGTTGCACAAGCCCTAGAAATTAACTCAGCATTCTGGTTTAGCTATATTTCCTAATTTCATCTTCTTGTCCCTTAATTCTTTATTCCTAATTTTATATTTTACTTTAAAAATTAAATATACATATACAAAAAGAAGAAAAAGCTTGTGTGCAATACAATCAGATTTCTAAATTTAGAAGACTACAAAAATATGAATTTAAGAAATCTTTTCTACAGTGAATCTATACATTTTCTAATCACTATCCATATTTCATGTTCTTGTAGAACAAGATAAGAAAGACTTCACATATTAAAGATTTTCCCCCTATACTTTACTGTGTTCTGTGGTAAACTTTAGCCATATGGTAGAACAATTTTTCTTAGATTCTGGTTTTAAGTTATAATTAATTTTTCCCTCAAGACACTATTTTTAGATGGTACACATAAATATTATTTGCCATAGCTCAAAATACAAAAACCAAGCAGTAAGAATTTGTTGAAAAGTCAGTCATCATGCATGAGATTCACTTACAGTTAAGATGTAACAATTACACACATACACACACAAACGGTTGTGCTACCCTAATTCCAGAAACAGGAAGGCTAAGTAAGCTTTTGAAAGTGATAGATTTGATTGTTTAGCCCACTAAAAGTGTTGTTGTAAAATAAATAAATAAATAAGCCATAGTACGAAAAGTGATGAGCCCTTGTTAGGACAGAGGAGGGTAGCGGACACCCATGCCTGCTTTCACTCCTGGTAGATAAGATACTATGCCATGAACAAGAGTCAGGAGAGCCAGCAAACTCTGGAATGCGGACTTAGCAGCCTTATATGGGCTAGCAAGGGATGGAGAAGGACACAGACACTCCAACCCCACAGTCAATCCACACCAAAACCCAGATTCTTCCACTGACTTCCACCAAGTGCACATGGGCAGTGTTCCAAACATTGAGGACAGGCCAGTAGAGTGCAGAGTACCTTCTGTAAGGCCTTCCATAAGTGCATGGCAGTGCCTACTGGAGGCTGGGCACAGGGCCAGAGAGCTGAGGGAGAGCTCCTTAAAGTCCTCCTTTCCATGCTGAGTACAAATCAACTACTGCAAAGGCGAGATTAGAGCAGAAAAAAATCAGAACTTTCTCAATGCACAGAACTCCCGGGACAGAACTAGAGGGCAAAGTGATTTCCCCACTACTTCAAAAAGCTGCAATACTGGTTTTAAAAAAGAAATAGATTCAAGTAGTTTGGAGAACTAATGCCTGGCCTACATATCTCAATGATCTCTCTAAAGTGTTACAAGTGCTTAGATTTCAAGCAACACCAAAGGGAAATGCCCTGATTCTTCTTTCAAAATAGTGTAACTATCAGTAAATCTAAACATGCGACAACAAACTTGAGAAGTAGCTTATGTAGAGAATACATTCACTCAGGTCTACACATTAGATTACTGACAGCAGTAGCCGTGTGTCCTTTCCTGGGGTGAATATCATGTATGTCATCATTTATATGCTTTTGTATTTATGCAGTTATACCATTGTCTTCCTAAAAAGGTCTACATATATTAGTAAAAGCAATTACCAGACATATGACAAGTGACCCATGACCAATAGGAGAAATAGTTAACAGAAGTAGACTCAGAGACAACTCAGATGTTAATATAATCAACCAAAAATCTTGAAGTAAAAATTATAAATGTAATAAAGGATCTGTATACAAGATGGGCATCATGTTTGAACACATGGAAAATTTAAGCAAAGAGACAGAAATAATTTTTAAAAGAATCAAAAGAGAAGGATAGACATTTAAAAAAGTAAACAGATATTAGAAATTTATTTAATGAGCTTAACAGCTATATATAACACACATCACATTAAAAACCACAGATATATTTATAGTAAAAATAGTAACAGTGACTATAAAGAATGGGTATGAAAATACTAGTATTGAACAAAACAGACTTCAAGGTAAGGAACACCAGTAGAAATCAAAAGATAGAGCAAAGTAATAACAAGCAAGTTCATCAAGAAAACATAACAGCCCTAAACATTATAAACCTAATAAGGGAGTTCATAATACACAGAGCAAAGATGCTAGAACTAAAGGAAGAAATGGACATGCCATGATCATAATTTGGTATAAAAGAGCGATAATGAGTTAGAACTAGAAATGGGGCGTGGGGGTTTTTACTAATTACCAATATCAAAAATAAAAGGGTGAACATTATTATATATCCTGAAAATAAGAACATACTATGAGCAATTAATTACCAATATCAAAAATAAAAGTGTGAACATTGTTACATATCCTAAAAATAAGATACTATGAACAATTTGTATCAATAAATTTAGCAACTCAGATTAAATACAAACATTTCTCAAAAGTACAACTTACCAAAACAAAACAAGAGAAAAAGTTAGATAACAACGTATCTATTAATTAAATAGAATTAGTACTAAAAAGTATCTTCTAACAAGGAAAACTACAATCACAGATGGTTTTGTTGATTAATTAGATTAAACATATAAGGAATAGATATTGTGAAACTAATATCCACCTTGAACAGATTATTTTAGAAGAAGGAACACTTCCTATTACATTTTAAAGTCCAAGGCCAACATGATAGCAAAATCTAACAAAAAAACAAATGACGAAATATGAAAATTATAGATCAACATTCCTAATGAACAGATTCACAAAGACCTTTAACTCCACATAGCTAATTTAATCCACATAGCTAATTTGTGGTACATAAAAGGAGTAATATATTATGACTAATTTGACTTTATACCAGAAATACACCCTTGGTGTAACATTTTAAAATGAATCAATTAATAACAGAATTTAAAAATATACATGATCATCTTCATACACACTGAAAGAACATTTTAGAAAATTATATATATATGTATATATATTCATGATAAATTCTTTCAGCAAATCACAAATAGCAAGAACGTCATTCAATCTATGGACGTCTACAATACATCTATACTTAGCACCATATCTAACAATGAAATGATTGAATGCTCTGCTCTAAGAGTAATAATATGACAAGAATTTCCACTGTCACCGCTTCTATTCAACAGTGCAACACAGGTCTGACTCACTGTGCTTTGATATAATTAAGTAAATATGTAAATTTTGAAAAGAAAGAAATAAAACTCTATTCACAATTGACATGATTACTTAGGCAAAAGTTTTAAAAAGTCTAAATATAAATAATTTTAGTGACTAATAAATAAATTTACTGGGGTTAGTCAATCCAAGTTCTACAGAGAAAAAACATTATGATTTCTAAATATTAAAAGCAATCAATAGCATAACAAAATTTAAAGAAGCATAAAAACAGAATTTTAGGGAAAAAAAAGACATGTAAGACCTTTACACTAAAAGCTAAAATATCCCTGAGAATAAACATCATATGAACATCTGTTTTTGAAAATGCTCCCTAATAATTTAATGAGAAACGAATGTCTTTTTAATAAACAATGCCAGCATAACTGAACATGCAAAAAAATTTACCATTCTCCTTACTTATAAATTTATCTGAGCTGAATCACAGATATAAATGTAAAATATAAAGCTGTAAATCAACTAGATGAAAGCATAGGCGTATACTTTTGTGACCTATAGGTAGGCAAAGATTTACGGAGAGTTCACTAAAAGTAATAACTGTATAAAGATTGATTAATAAAACTTTATCAAAATTAAAATGTTCTGCTTATGATAAAATATTATTAAAATTATTGGCAAATCATGAACTGGTTGAAAATATCTGCAAAGTTTGCATTCAGAATATTTAAAGGAAACATAAAAACAACAGCTAAATTGAAAATGGGGAAAAGACGTGAGTAGACAACCTGAAAAAGAAGATATGTCGATGGTCAATTAGCATCTAAAGAAATAAATGCTCAACATCTTTATCTTCTGGGGGGAATGTAAGCTTAAATTAAATAAAATATAACTTCTCAATAAACATAATTACTAAAGTTAAAAAGATTGACAATAATACACGGTAGTGGGAATAAAGAGTTTTTGGTATTTATTTACGTTGCTTATGGGTCTAGAAAAAAAAAATCTTTGGCGAACTCTTTGCAGTTTCATCTAAAGTTAAACATACTTCCATTTTCTGACCCAATGATTCCACTTGTAGCTATTTACCCAAAAAAATAAAACCAGTAATCCTAAAATATGACAGTGCAGGAACAGTCATTGTAGTCTCATTCATCTTAGCCCTAGGCTAGAAACGACACTAGTGTTCACCAATATATGAATGAGTAATTGAATATCTGATATTTACATAATGAAATATCACTAAGCAACTAAAAAAACTGTGAATACATTACAAAATGTGAATGATTTTCATAAACATTATGTTGAGCAAAAAAGCTAGATAAAAAATATATGTGTGTATATATACATATACACATATGTATATTTTGCATTTATACATTTATACTTACAAGCTGTGAATCCATTTTTATGATGTTCTAGAACAAGCACAACCAATCTTGGGTGATAGAAGTCAGAACAGCATGGGCAGTGGGAGACTGACGCAGAGGCCCAAGGCAACGTTATAGGTAATACACATGTTCTAAATCTTGCTTTGGACATTGGTTTCACAGGGATATTCAATCATAAAAATTCATTGAACACTTTGATTTTGTTAAATATAATTGATACCTTAACATATAAAAAAGATAACATTTAAAAATTTTTTTCAAAGCTATAAGGTACAACAAATTTACACATTGCAAATGAAAAGGTGTCTGACTTTTAAAAAATTATTTCAGGAAAAGGCACAAAAAAAGAAAAAGAAATATCATGCTGTGTTATTAGTGTTGTTATTTTTTGCAGGAGAATACAGTACTTTTGAGTGGTTTTGTTTTTTCATTTTAGGCACTGTCATGTAATAATTTGTATTCAAACTCTTGCTAATTTAAATGTATTACAGGAGATGAACCAAAGCTATATGGCATATCTTTCAGAAGACAACAATTGAAAGATAAATTTACAATTTAGCTTTTTACTACTTTCAAGCTACAGAGTAGAATTTAAGAGTGGATACACTTTTCAAATGATAAAAGTTCATATAATATAAATTTTACATACAGAGTAGAATTGTTTTGTCTTAGGAGCACTTTCACTCTGCCTTGCTCCACCAAACTGTTTTGAAAGGTGACACAGTAGTGAAAAAAACTGCCACATTAACTAGTATATGTATAGTTTGTATAATTAACAGAGGACACAACAAAGTTCAAAACATTTGCCGGTATGTTTGTTGTTCCTATATATTCTAAATGCTTTCTACAAGTTGTATCTCCCCCCCAACCCTGTGTTTCAATCTCTATTAAAAGCGATTACTGCAACCGTAGTGAACTTTTCAGTTGTAAAATTCCAGGATTATCTCTTTGTATACACGTATGCTTGGGCACTGTATTGCCTACTTTCCTAAAATAATTCACTCCTCAAATCCCACAAAATACCTGGTTATCACGGTTCTGACATATTTGTGTTCTTCGAAGCAGGTGCACCCAACTCAGTGCAATCTACAAAAGGAACACCCAATTGTCGTGTCATAGCGGAAGAAATAATGGCAATATTTCTAAAGACCAAATGAGACTGGGGAGTGAAAGTATGTGTCTGCTTGAATCCAGCAGCATAACCATCATTTCCCAATTTCATATCTGTTATTGATTTTTTTATTATACTTTAAGTTCTGGGGTACATGTGCAGATTGTGCAGGTTTGTTACATAAGTATACACGTGCCATGGTGGTTTGCTGTTTTTTTTAAAGCGTTTTTTTTTTAAAAGTCATAAACCTCTTAAATTTTTTTTTGAAATTGCTTCATCCAAATTGTATAGCTTAAAACAATGTTGGTAAGAACCCAGGAGCAGCTGGGAGGAAGTTCAAACACAGGTCATCATGCAGCCTAGCTGAGCTAAGATTCCTACATCTTTGCCTAAATTAGAAGAACATTAAAAATCAGTGTACTGTGATGTGAAGTGGCAGTTCTGAGTCTTGTACACAAATGATGTACAGAAACGTGGACAGGGTGTTGCCTTACAGATATGATGCATTCTGAAAGCCCCGACAAAGGCTTGCAAAAATAAAACACCGAGAGTTTAAGGCCCTCGCCCCCTCCCTCAAAGCCTCAATGAGTTAAGTGGATAGTTAAATGTCCTCGTATTGAACTCAATCTAGGCTATAAAATGTATACGGTCTCTAAAGAGGTACTTTATATGATAAGTCTTATGATAAGGACTGGAGGAAAGAGAGAATAAGACAGAGCGCACAAGAAAGAGAGACAGAAAAAGGAAATGGTTAATGATTTTGGTACGTGAAGAAGAATCATTAGTTCTGATGCCTTCTTTTGTGCATCCTGCCATGTCACTTTATTTATATGTGTTTTCTCATTTGTTAACATTTTTGTATTACATTGCATTACAGCTAACCATTAAGGAATAAAATCATTCAGTCCGACCTCAATTTCATATTAATTTTGCTATGTGTTTCTGAATACCAGATAGATCTCCATCATCTGACTCCATTTACAAAAAAACACTTTAGCAGGAAAAGGGTTCTAAATAGAAACCGTAGCTTCTTATACTTTATATCTGCATAACAGAAGGATCTCAACGTTAAAATAATAATGTTAAAATGTGTGATCAAGGTGAAGGGAAAAATAATGTTCACCTGTACTATTATTATTCAACACAATATCAAATGTATCTCAGAGACCCATTTTATCTGAGGGAAAAAGACAAAAGAAGATTTTATACTATATGTTGTTATCATTACTTAATACAAAATAGGTCTTTTATGTTCAGAGAGGTCATATTTCCCTGGGACTAAATTCTTGAGGAAATTTGTCTTTATAGTTCCTTATCATAGATTTGGATTAAGTTAGTCGGATATAGTAGTTTACAATGTAGTCAAATGTAGTTTACAGAAAAGAAAAGCAATGGAATTCTTAACCCAGCCCTTTCTTTTATCAACTCTGGATAGTATTCAACGTGCTAAATTAGTGAAGGCCTTTTTGTTGCAGGATTTCACTGACATATTTTGGGAAGATGGGTTGTTCTGCTCAATCTATGTATACACAGAGGCAGAGGCCTCAGACTACGCCACTAAAAATCAGCATGAGTGTCCCTAACAATTTCTTATTCATCATTCTTCTTTTTTTGTTAACCATCCTACATCTATCCAAGCCTAGTCATATTCTTGTATTACAGACACACAAAGATCCAGGTACTGTGAATAGAAAATATGCAAACTGTCAAGTTCAAACATGGCTTGTTGGTCTCTAATGTTTTTTATTATATCCTTTTCACTTTTTAAGTCCACCAGGTAATCTCTAGTTACAAAAATAATGAAGTTGGATATTATAAACTACATGTATTTAATACAGTATATATCTTAATGTCCCAGAGGAAGCAGACAGCTTTAATTCAGAAGCTTTAGAAAAGTTTGAGAGTAATATGTTTACTTTTCACATTAATAAACCTTTCTTGAATAATAATCTTAAAATGTGAGCACAATAGAAGGGGAGGGATACATATGGCCTGATTTGTTCATACCAATTGATATAATAATGTACATATCCATTATGTTGCTACTTAAAGTTTTGCTATACCTAAATTTATAATAATGAACACATATATGTAAATACTGAAATATTAATACTGAAGCTATGCATAATTTCTATACTAGGCGATTTATTTTCTCTTTCTCATAAGTGTAAAATATCATTATAAATATATATAATCATGAATATGTAACAAATAAGATATATATAACATCAAATGCATATATAAAAAAGAAGGGACTTGATAATCTGTGTTGTGGCTTATAGATTTGTTTAGAAATATCAACTTCAGGTAATTGAAGCATAAAAGGACAATAAATGGCAATATATCCATAGATGAATATGGCAGAAAAAATAAAATATTATTCTCCTTTGAAAGAACAAAAATGTGGCAATTTTAGGTCAAATGTACAAATTCATTTTATCAAACAAAGAACAAATCAGTCACCAATAAAAATGGAATCTTAGAAAAGAGAATCGAAATTGATGTGATTATAAATTATAGAAAGCCAGTGTCAGGTAGGTTTAAAGTATTCTTAATCCAAAACTAACTGCCACTCTCCAATTAACTGCATCATGAAAAAACACATCAAGAGAACTTGATACCATGAAGTTTCAAACTTTAAAGCTACAGTGAATGTCTTTAGTCAATATATATACAACCTCTTCTAGCAATAAGGGGCAAATTTTTAATTTTTTTTTTAAATAGTATTAAGTAACACATATGATTTCTTTTGACCAATCACTAAGAGACAGAGAAGAAATCTTGTTTCTAATACTTAGAATGGAATGACATGGTGGGTGTATAAAGCATATTTTGCTGAATAAAAGTGATTTGCATTTGGGACTCAGAATATATTATCAACAGATTAGAATATATCTAATTAAACTTTCATTTGAGGCAAAATTTAACTCTTGCTCTATATAGCTAGTCACAACAATTGAACTTTTAAAAATACAACCAATGAAGGAAACTGAATAAACAGCACAGACTTCCCACACATTATAGTACTATTTATAAATCAAAATCAATAATTAAAATATCACACCTAAATATTTAATTACGGTTCAAGTTATTTGAGAAAACAGTATGGCACAATGGCCCTCTATGCCAGTTGATTTTAATTGTCTTTTAGCTTCATTATATCAAATGTTGTTTCTTTCATAACTGAAATTTTCACCACAGAATCTACTAGTAATTAATTGCACAATGATTTATTTATTATATGATGGTTGAATTCCATTTAATAAGCAGTTTTTATGAGCAGATTAAAGCTAGGTCTAAACAGAATTTGGATTAATTATCCTAACTGAAATATTTTAGAATTTTCTGGTGGTTGGCTTTTTTCCCTCTCCTACAATGTTAGATTTGTGATTGAAACCTTCAGTTGTTTTAACGGCACGCATTTGAGCTCATCTAAACAATTCCTTAAGAACCACTAGTCTTACATTAAAAATATTTTTAGTTGTGAAAACCTTTCTTAAACCACTCATTTTGAAAGACTTAGCTGAATACCATTTTTAGTTTGTCAAAAGTCAGAATCACTTTTCTAATGCATTAACCGTTCATTATTACTCTTTGAAGTGAGCCAAAGCTGGAAGAAACCATATGTAATAATTTAATTTTGTTTTTACAAGTAATAATTATATACAAACACCATACTACACACACACACACACACACATATATTATATATATATTATATATATATAATAAATATATATATAATTTCTGCTGAATTTTTAGATACTTTACATACTAGTCACTGAGAAATCTATGGCTCAACAATTGGGCCTATATAATTTTAGAAGAACTGAGAAGTTCCCATTTGAAAGGGTCCAGAGGAAATCAGAAGGAATGAATTTTGATGCGTTAACTTCAGGATATTTTCAAGTTGTGCTGGCTTTGGGAAAATCTTTCTATTTTTTCAAGCATTTTAGGCAGTCCTCATGCTGCAGATTTCATTTTTTCATTTGATACAGGCATGTATGTATGTGTGTGCATGCATGCACACCCATTTCTTTTTCAACCATTACACATCAGACATGTCTTAGTCCATTTTAACACTGTTATAAGGGACTACCTGAGACGGGGTAATTTATGAAGAAAGAGGTTTAATTGACTTACAGTTCCACAGGCTTAACAGGAAGCATGACTGGGAGGCCTTAGGAAACTTACCATCATGGTGTTAGACAAAAGGGAAGCAAGGATCTTCTTCACATGGTGGCAGGAGAGAGAGAGATGAAGGGGGAAGTGCAACACAGGTTTAAATAATCAGATTTTGTGAGAACAAGAACTCTCACTATCATGAGAAAAGCCAGGGGGAAATCTGTCCCCATGATCCACTCACATCCCAAGAGGTCTCTCCCCGACACATGGCAATTACAATTTGACATAAGATTTGGGTGGGGACACAGAGCCAAATTATGTCATTCTGCCCCAGCTCTTCCCAAATCTCATGTCCTTCTCACATTTCAAAACCAATCAAGCCTTCCCAACAGTTCCCCAGAGTCTTAACTCATTCTAGAATTAACTCAAAAGTCCAGGTCCAAAGTGTCATCTGAGAGAGGCAAGTCTCATTCACCTATGAGGCTATACAATAAAAAACAAGTTAATTACTTCAAACAGGCATTGGGTAAATGCTCCCATTCCAATAGAGGGAAATTGGTCAAAACAACGGGTGTAAAAGCTCCATGCAAGTCTGAAACCCAGTAGGGAGTCATGAAATTTTGAAGCTCTGAAATAATCTCCTTTGACTTCATGTCTCACATCGAGGTCACACTGATGCAAGAGGTGGGTTCCCATGGTCTCAGGCAGCTCCCCATCTCCAACTCTGCAGGCTATAGCCCCCATGGCTGCTTTCATGGGCTCGCATTGAATGCCTGTGACTTTCCTAGGTGCATGGTGCAAGCTGTCAGTGGATCTATCTTTCTGGGATCTAGAGCATGGTGGCCCCTCTTCTCACAGCTCCACTAGGCAGGGCCCCAGTGGTGATTCTTTGTGGATGCTCCAACCCCACATTTTCCCACTGTACTGCCCTAGTAGAGGTTCTCCATGAGAGCTCCACCACTACAGCAGACTTCTTCCTGGACATCCAGGCATTTCCATATATCCTCTGAATTCTAGGTGGAAGTTTACAAACTTCAACTCTTGCCTTCTGTGCACCCACAGGCCCAACATTACATGGAAGCCACCAAGGATTGGGTTTTACACTCTCTAAAGCTATGACCCAAGCTGTATCTTGGCCACTTATAGCCATGGCTAGAGCTGAAGTGGCTGGAACGCAGGGCACCATGTCCCAAGGTTGCACAGAGCAGCCAGTCTCTGGGTTCAATCAACAAAACAATTTTTCCCTCTGAGACCTCCAGGCCTGTGATGGGAGGGGCTGCCATGGGGATCTTTGAAATGCCCTGGAGGTGTTTTCCCTACTGTCTTGGCTATGAACATTTGGCTCCTCTTTACTTATGCAAATTTCTGCAGCAGACTTGAATTTCTCCCCAGAAAATGGGTTTTTCTTTTCCACCACATGGTCAGGCTGCAAATTTTCCAAACTTTTACACTCTGGCTTTCTTTTAAATATACATTTCAGATTCAGATAATCTCTTTGTTCATGCAAATAAGCATACAGTTTTGGAAACAGCCAGGCCATTTCTTGAATGCTTTGCAGTTTAGAAATTTCTTCTGCTGAATACCCTAAATCATCTCTGTCAAGTTCAAAATTTCACAGATCTCTTGAGCAGGGCAAAATGCCACCAGTCTCTTTATAAAATCGTAGCAAGAGTGACTTTTAGTCTACTTCCCAATAAGTTCCTTTTCTCCATTTGAAACCACCTCAGCCTGGACTTCATTGTCCATATCACTATCAGCATTTGGGCCAAAACAATTCAACAAGTCTCTGGGCAGTTCCATATGTTCCTACATTTTCCTGTCTTCTTCTGAACCCTCCAAGCTGTTCTAACTTCTGCCTGTTACCCAATTCCCAAGCTGCTTCCATATTTTCAGGTATCTTTATAGCAGTGCCCCATTCTTTTGGTACCAATGTTTTGTATTAGTCTATTCTCACACTGCTGTAAAGAACTACCTGAGATGGGATTATTCATGAAGGAAAGAGGTTTACTTAACTCACAGGTCCACAGGCTTAACGGAAATCGTGACTGGGAGGTCTCAAGAAACTTAAAATCATGATGGAAGGCAAAGGGGAAGCAAAGACCTTCTTCCCATGGTAGCAGGAGAGAGAGAGAGCAAAGGTGATGCGCCGCACACTTTCAAACCATCAGATCTTGTGAGAACTCACTCACAATCATGAGAACAGCAAGGGGAAAATCTGCCCCCATGATCCAATCACCTCCCACCAAGTCCTTCCCCTGACATGTGGCAATTACAATTTAATGTGAGATTTGGGTGGGGACACAGAGCCAAGCCATATCAAGGCACGATTTAAAAATGTGAGCCAGTAATACACACACTCAAAGAGGACTTGTAATGGGGACACACTGACTGTGGACTGCTTTGGGGAACTAAGGAGCCAAATACCCCTTGTGCACTTCTCCAGAATTTGAAATGCTAAAGGCAGTCTTGCCAATGCCCTCTGGGTAGATCTAAATATAACATCTCAGACCAGTGGGGACTCAGGAAATGGGAGAATTTTGGGTTTCCAAAAACAGTGAATTGAGCATCCTACGATTGGTTTTAAAAGAAAAACCAGAGAACTAGGAAGCAGAGGACATGGACGTGAGGTCAGGAACTGGGGATTTCCAGGAACGTATTCCATTTGAGGGGTGTTTCTCCATAGACACTTTCTCCTGCATCACTATGAAAAGTAGTACATAGCATGTGACTAAGCTGGTTCTTTTTTTTAATAAATCCTTTTACTTTCTAAAGTAAAATCTGATCATCCTACGTAGTTTCTTGGGATGGCTCTGCAGGAATAAATAAAGGGGAGGAAAACAAGGGCAGTCTCCCTCTTCATCTCACCCCGCCCTCAAGGCCAGGAAACAGCAGCCCAATAAAGGCCCATGTACTGGGCTCCTGGGTGGGCCTACAGATTAGGAAGAGATATTGAGGCTGGAGGAGTATCAGACACAACAGAAAATCTACTCCTGGGATGACTCAGGAGCTGATATGAAACAACCCTGCATTTTCTTTTTTTCCCACATGTAGTGACAGGTGTTCCTTAAAAAGAAGAGAAACATCAACTTTTGGCACATAGGTGAGAAATAAGGAACCCATGAAACACTGTTATTTTCAAAATGTAACTATTTCTTGCTTGATTTTATACACTTTTCCTTTTTGCCTTGTGGTAGTATTTTGCGCTGATACTTTCACCCCATCTCCAAACAGATATTTGAAATTTAAATTTTGTGAAATGAGAAATGCTTTCATTAGACCCTTCATTACATACTAATTCAACAAGTTCCTCAGAGTTGAATAAACAGGCTCTACTGTATGCTGGCACGCATGGGCCGGCTGGGGGCCGTGGGAGTTGGGCCACGACTGCCACAGGGTCAAAGCTATTCCACCTGCCGGAGTCTGAATCTTCAGAAGGTGGGTTGGAAAGATGGCTTTTAACTTACTGGCTTCCCAGTAGAAACAAAAAATAATAATTTGTTCTATTAGATCATGGCTTGTCTTGGAAATTATCCAGCTTGGGAAATGCTTTAATTTTTGCTAGCTTTCTGAAGAGACCAGCAATGAAAGAGGGTACTGTGTGCATGAGCAATCCAGGAATTAAAAGAGCAATGACAAATAACACGCTAGTTTTGAACAGCAAAGCATGTGAAACATTCCAGAAGGAAATGGCTCAGATGTCTAACCACACTGTTCAAACTAAAAGTTCGTTAAATGATTGTATCAACCAAGAATTAGGAAGTTGCACCTAGAAGGAACAGCATTGTTTCAGAAGGAGATTGAATCACATGTTTATCTAAGGAAGGAAAACTTTATACCTCATTTTCACTGTCCCCTTTTTCATATTGATTTTTACAATAATTTAGAAACAGAGCAAAACATTCCCAATCACAAAAGTGGAATAAACCTCGCGTTTTATTACACTAGAGAGCTTCTAAGTAGCAGAGGATTTTGATTTTGATTCAGGCATTCAAATTAAATCACACATCCTAAGGAAAAATGATCTGTAATAATGAGAGCCACACACATGGGGTCTGAGAGTGCTATTGAATAATGAAACAAACTACAGTTGCAGGGAGTGGGGCCAGTACGATTTAATGAAGAGTGCTTTTGAAAACAAATTTCTTCCTTGCCGTCATCTATCGATTGCTGGCATATTAGCAAACAAATTACTGGAAGAGATGAGTATCATGGAATAGAAAGAAATTATTTCTTGTCAATTAAAGTAGCTTCATTTTATGGAGGCCTTGTGGAAGCTGAGTTCAGTAACTGTAGGTGCAACTGAAGGCACAGTCACCAGTTCCTGCAGCAGGAGCGGGTTAGAGAGACCTTTATTCAGTAACTGTTATTCGGTGCCACTAGCCCTCAGGTAGTAAACAAGCACACGGTTCTGACAGCATTTTTCTCATTACCTAGGTTCCTTGGTTGACTTCCTTGAACACCATCCAACGCAGTGACCGAGGTCAACATTTTCCTGCATTAATTCTGAGTGACTTTGAAAGCTATGCGCTTTGGTCTTTTTCTGCTTTCTTCTTTTAAATCAACATCTTTATCTTGTTTGGTTCATTTTAAGATTTTTCTAACATGTTTATTAGTGATAGTTTAACCAGGGTACAGAGTTTTATAACATTTTTTAAAAGATACATTTCTTATTCCTATTGAGTGATAAAGATCATTGTAGTAAATTGTTTTTATTACCAGATTAAACAGATGAGGATTGGAATTCAATGAATTTATGAAAAAGGCTTTATCCCCCCATCTCAATTTTTTGTGAGTGATTTTTATGTCACTAATGTTTCGGGAAAACACAGAGCTAGTTTCAATTGCTATGATTTTAATCACAAAAGAATGCATTTTTTTCCAGTTAGCTCTCACAAACTGGAGGCGTTCTTATTTGATGGTGGGAAGAAAAAGTGCCCGTCCAGCTATGATCAAATCTCTTTTTGACCTATGTGATATAATTCTGCATTGATTTTAGTTTAATATTTGACTTCTAAGGAATTTAAAGTATCTAACACATAAATACAATGTTTAACAAGCAATCATTGTCAGATATGTTCAAAGGGAATTAACTATTGTTATTCATATTTGTAGAAAAAAGAAAAAGAGAGAAAAAGGAAAGAAAGAAAGAGAAAGAGAGAAAGAGAGAAAGAGAGAAAGAAAGAAAGAAAGAAAGAAAGAAAGAAAGAAAGAAAGAAAGAAAGAAAGAAAGGAGGGAGGGAGGGAGGGGAAGGGGGAGGGGAGGGGAGGAAAGAAAGCAAGAAGAAAGCAAGCAAGCAAGAAAGTCACTCCAAATAAGATGACTTCAGGTTATAAAAACATTTAAATTTCCCTAAAATAGTTGATTTCAGCTCTCAAAGTACACAAGTTTGGGAAAAATAGGTGCGGAATCCCGGCCCTCCTGCCCCATGCTTACATCGGGGGAAACAGTCTAGCTACTGTTGGGTATCTTCTGATCAACAGTTCCTTTGTCTTTGTGAGAAGAAATA
This sequence comes from Mandrillus leucophaeus, assembly GCF_000951045.1. NCBI lineage: Eukaryota > Metazoa > Chordata > Mammalia > Primates > Cercopithecidae > Mandrillus > Mandrillus leucophaeus. Next base: position 3,571,563 of record NW_012101754.1, on the reverse strand, counting down.
CAAATGTTACATTTTTTTGCCCTAAAATCAGCATAAATAGAGGTTTTGCCAGACCCAAAATATCAGACTGTGTATTCTATGCGAGGGATTCTCCTTCCTGAAATCTGCTAATCCCTCCAAAAAATCCTACAAATAGGAATGGGCAGAAGCATCCTCCCAGCTTTCAGGCTACAGAACAGTTGTTCTAGAAAGTATTTGAAAGAAATAAAAGATGGGCAATATTTCAATGACCAATTACTCCTAAGGAGAGTGGGCACCCTTCTCTCCCCACCCCAGGCCTGACAAAAAGCTTGGAACCAGGCTCCAAAGCCAGGGAAGGCTTTCTGCATAAACGAAGAGGGCATTTTGGAGCTGGCTGTGTTGGCAGCAATGTGGTGGTGGTAACTGTAATCACAGTGTAGGTGTTGCTGCCAATCTTAACCAGGGAAATCAGAGGGAAAGGGTAGAAAGTGTGGAGCCACAAAGGTGGGGAAAGCCTGGATTGGATGTGCCATCTCTCCAGGTCAGGAGCCATTAAGCATTTCCACTATGATCAAGGATAAGTATCTCATGTACCCCATAAATATATACACCTAATATGTACTCACAAAAATTAAAAATAGAAATAATAGGAAATAATATTTTTTGCTTAAGGATACAAATCCAGATGTAACACTAAAATGGACATTTTAGAAAATAATAATTTTGACCCTGTGTCTGAGGTTTCATATTTTTTATACTTTTGTTATAGCTGGCTGTGACCTGAGAAATTTATTTTATGATCTATCAATAGTTATAACTCACAGGCCAGGCACAGTGGCTCATGCCTGTAATCCCAACACTTTGGGAGGCCAAGGTGGGTGGATCACTTGAGGTCATGAGTTTGAGACCAGCCTGGCCAATGTGGTAAAACCTCATCTCTACTAAAAAAATATATAAAAATTAGCCAGGCATGATGGCGCATGCCTGTAATCTCAGCTACTTGGGAGGCTGAGGCAGGAAAACTGCTTGAACCCAGGAGGCAGAGGTTGTGGTGAGCC
>NW_012101754.1:3565877-3569839 GCF_000951045.1 Mandrillus leucophaeus | reverse complement strand
AGTAGCTGGGACACAAGTGTGAGTCATTTTTGTATTTTTTGTAGAGATGTGGTTTCCTCATGTTTCCTGGGCTGGTATTGAACTCCTGAGCTCAAAGTGCTCAGGTGGATCTCAACTCTTGACTTCGTGATCCATCCACCTCGGCTTCCCAAAGTGCTGGGATTACAGGAGTGAGCCACCACGCCCTGCCCAAAAGTTTTATATTTGTGTGTGTATATATACATATATGTGTGTGTGTGTGTGTGTGTATAAATCTCCTCTCATGTCACTACTACTCCATTGTTCATGACCATTGGTCATGATCTTCCAATGGCTTCCCTCACCTGCCTCAGCCTCCCAAAATGCTGGGATTACAGGTGTGAGTCCCTGCACCCAGCATCAAACCACATATTTCTGTTCCTATTTCACTGATGTCTCTTTCTGGGAGATAGACAATACATATTAATTAAATAATTTCAGAGAGTGGCAAATGCGATAGAGACACTAAAAAGAAAGCAAAGTAAGACACGGACTTGAGCGAAAGTGGGTAATTTAGTGAGGATATTTAGAAAAGGCTTCTCTGAGATGGAGACATCAGAGTTGAGACCTGAATGATGCAAAGGACTCAGGTCAGCCTCATGAAAGCACCTGGGTGGAGGTTGTTCCCAGAAGGAATAAGGAAAGAGCCCAGCACAGAGAAACTTGGCACATTTTGGAAAAATGAGGCCTGAGATCACAGTTGATAAGACTTGGTGAGCTCTGGGATCATCACACAACATGGTGCTCAAGATACAGACAAAGAGCCAGAACCAGTGGGTCCCATGCACAATGCTAAGGAGTCTGGAATTCAGAAGAGTCAAGGGAAGCCATTGGAAGGTCGTGAGCAATGGTCATGAACAATGGAGTAGCAGTGACATGAGATATATAAATACACACTTTTGGGCCGGGTGCAGTGGCTTACTCCTGTAATCCCAGCACTTTGGGAAGCTGAGGTGGGTGGATCACGAAGTCAGGATTTGAGACCAGCCTGGCCAGCATGGTGAAACCCCATCTGTACTAAAAATACAAAAATGAGCCAGGTGTGGTGGCGTGCACCTGTAGTCCCAGCTACGCGGGAGGCTGAGGCAAGAGAATTGTTTGACCAGGGAAGGCAGAGGTTGCAGTGAGCCGAGATCGTGCCACTGCACTCCAGCCTAAGAGACAGAGTGAGAATCTGTCTCAAAAAAAAAAAAAAACAAAAAAAACAAAAAAAAAACCTTTTATTCCTGTATATAGAATAAATTGTATGGAGGTAAGACCAGAAGCAGGGAGATAATTAGAACAATATTGCAAGGAAGACGGTAAAATCTTATACCAAGATTAACAATGGAGATATTTGGTACAAACATTAGTGCATTCTGAGTGATAAGATTTATGGGTAAGATTTGAAAGAAAAGTGTCCTACTAAGACATGGCAGAAAAATTTGATTGTATGATTCATAATTCTGCTTAAAGAAAACAAATAGCTTGTTGGTCCCAAGTTCCTTGATGGATAATAACAAAAACTATCATTTTAGTTGTATAATTACTTCCTATCCATTAATAGGAAGAAAATCAAATAATTTTCCTCTCCAATTTATCCATTTAGTGCTTTTTCTATCTTCTTGAATCTATTTACAACACAAATACTAACCTGTACAAGGCATACTAAGACTACTGCTTCAATGTGGAGATGGATTTTTTTAAATTAAAAAATTATATTACTCATTATTTTTATTTCAAGTTTGACATTTTTGATTTTGCTCCCTCTTTGTCTGAAAGTTAGCTATCTGATACCCACATCTTATGCAAATGAAGATAGACTCCTTTGAAATGCCTCTGTAATTGAAATTACGAACACAATTGGTAAGGAGGGCTAGAAACACACACAATTAGAAATTGCAAATCTTTGCTTGATCACATGTTTATCGGTAACATTTTCAACCACTCCTGAGCCCCATCAGGCCCCTGCTGCAGGACCTCCTTCTACCTGGCATCCATGTCCCGTCCCATTCTCTCCATCCCTGTTCACTCTTCAGTCGCCCCGGCCTTTATCAGCTTCTCAAATATGCCAAGCATCTTTCCTCATTTGTAAAAAGAAAATAACAATAGTGATTGCCTTCTAAGGCTTTTGTAAAGATTAATGAAAATAATCTCTATGAAGTGCTCAGTACAGAAATGCTCAAGACAGCAGTTACATATGTATGCATGTTTTCTATAGACTTACTACAGCAACGCTTCACTTGAGAGAGCGATAATACAATCCTCACTTCTTCCGTTGCCTTGGAGTGGTAAATTGTATGTTGTGCTGCACTTATTCCCCACTTAAAATGTTTTTTTCTACAAACTGCTGGCCGTGGAGCTGGCTGGCAAGCCGTCAGTCCTCGGCCCTCTCTGAGAATTCCCTTCATTTGAAGAGCAGCCTCACCTAAGCTTCCCTTTCAGGAAGGCTGGACAGTGACTCCAAGGACTCCTGAAATGGGGGTATATACCCATGCCCTTTGTCCAAGTTGGGAGAACTTAGAGGGCCATCCAGCTCCAGAGCTCCCTGGACGATTGGCTGAGGGCTCGCGGTCCAGCGCCTCCCTCTGCCCTGTCCTGCCTTCTTGACTCTTCATCCCAGAGATGTTCCTGCTGAGTGAGAGCTGATTTCCCGAATGCAAATCTCCACTTTAAAATCTGCTTTCAAAAAACCTGACCTTTAACAGACCCTAAAATGGAGGACTACCTCTGCCAACTATTCTCATGCCTGAGTGTTTTTGTCTCTCACATTTGAAAGCTTTCTCTTTGCGTCTTGCTTTAAAAATGTACCCTAGAACTTAAAGTATAATTAAAAAAATGTAGCCAATGAACAGTTTATGTTGGTGAATTGAACTTTAGTTTAAATTCAAATTATGTTCCATGATGCTTTAGATTGTACCAGCTGCTACAGGAGCTACTAGAAAGGTTTGAGTCTGCACCCTAAAATATCTACTTTTTTTGAAATTCCAATCATATATGTCCAAGAAGTGCACACAAACAAGAATAACGCATAGTAGAGTGCCACTGTGTGTGATGTAGGCTATTCATGAAGCCAGAGGATGGGTGCGAGTAGTCCTTTGTCTTACCCAACTGTATCACTTACTGACCCACGGTTATGAGTGAAGTCCCTGTTGCCACAGGTGCAAAATGAAGAGAAAAAACATCCCACTCTATAGTTTGGGATGAAAGTAATGTGTGCGCATGTGTGAAAGGGCTTTATAACTAAGATGCACTCTATTAATATGAAGGAGAAGTGCTCTGGGGATTGGAGAGCAGTGATGCTCGACAGTGACTGAACTTGTCAGCAACGCTTTCGCAGATCAACTGGGCCTTGAGGTTTTGAATAAATGGAGGGAAGCGTCCTCCCAGGCAACATTTACATAATGGCTTCTTCTTCCAAGTCTAGAATGAAAGGCGTATGTTAAAATGTCATAAAATATTATTTGGTGGATCCCACCTGCTGTTCTTAGGTGGGATTAAAGGACAAGTTTAAAACCTGTCTATGGTTTTGCACAAAGCAAATTAAAGAAGATCAAAGACAACTGCACAAAGTCAGTATTTCTTTTTTTCCATTGTGCTGCTGCAAATGTCCATTTTCTGTTTTCATGTTATTTACATTTTTATATAGAAACACAGAAATAAAAATAACACAGCATTTGTAAGATTTTTTTTAAAAAAAACCGGTTTAAGGAAATTTAAAAAATTTCCGGGAAAAAAAAATAAAAAAGAAGAAAAAAAATACATGAAATCTTATATTTTTAAAAAGCCACGAGATCATAGATAGGCTAATCCACAGGTAGCCAGTGCACAAATAAAATGCCATAGTTTTCAAACTCAAATGTTTCTCTTCTGGTATTAGCATTTAATATAGCATTTTTTAATTTAAATGTTAAACTCATTCTTCAAATGATAGCTATCAGAGAAATCTTGTGAAGAAAGAAAAA
>NW_012101754.1:3563732-3565482 GCF_000951045.1 Mandrillus leucophaeus | reverse complement strand
AGGGAGAGAAATGTACACACATGCAAATATGTGTGATAGTATGTTTGCTTGTGTGTATGCATGTTCATGTGCATGTGTGTACGTGCTAACTGAGCTCTCTGTTTAAGGTACAAGGTGGTGAAGAGGGCTTCTGGTAAGCCTGTTTGTGGGTCTCCTGTCTCCACCCTAAGTTAATCTATAATTATGCACAATTTAAAGATTACTACAATTAGTAATCTGTAAAACTAATGTGAGACTTCGGATCTTTGGCTTTAAGTCAGGAAATAAAGCTCACACTGCTGAAGTATGGAGTCTGATGATGCCCTGAAAATGTTTATGCTTAAAGTTAATTGTCCAAAGTAACCATTCTTTCTACACTCATTACAAGTAATACTATCTACCTGCTAGAAGTGATAGACTTTAATACTATTCTGTATAAGTTATTCTGGATAAAGTTCAGGTGATACAAATTTGAAAAAAACAAGCCTGATTGAATTAGCCAGCCTGAATCATCCTTCACTGTATGAAAAAATTGTATTTCCATTAACAAATCTTAAAGTTAATTTATCCAGTAGGTGACATCTGCGCTATCCATGCCTTTTCTATGTTTCTTTACTCTTTTATTATCAAGGAAACAGGTCTGTGAGTTTACAAAGAATTTTCATTAAATATCGAGCTTTACAAAATACATAAACTGTAAAACTATTGTTAACAGTGCCGCAATTCTCTGGAACATGAAGTTCAGTAAAAGTACTCTTGGCATAGATAAAGTCTGTGAATATGTTACGATGCGAAGATAAGATACAGAATTGACATTTATTTATCACAGTAAAATACCCATTAAAATTAAATTGCAAGTGTGTTAAGGAGCAGCATTCAGAATATCATACAAATGAAACACTACTGTGCTTAGTCCCATCTTGAATTGTAACTTGAGATCCAACTTCATGTGTGGTTCTTTTCTGTTAACCTTGCCGCTTCCTGTTCCTGGTCTGTGTGTGAGAGATCTTCGTGCTAGCCTGACTGTAGCCCCTTTCCATGCCTGAAAACAGTTTCTCATTATCAATGTTAATAATGAAGAAATGATACTCAGGGGTTTCCTTGAGTATCAATTATTTTGTCAAATAAAATATGGTAACTATGAAAAGTACCATATTTTATTAGATCCTGTTCAGTTTCAGGAACATGACATAGCCAGCAATAGAAAACATATAAACTAATACTGCAGCTCATTGAGATCTAGGCAAAAGGGGGAGAGACAACTGTTTTCAAAAATGATGGGGATGGTCCCTAGAGCAAGTCGGTGCCCTTTATACCAAAGGACATACAGGACTCAAAGCGGCCAGGCAGGACTGTTGTCAAAGTTGAAATCAGTTGTGGACAGCAGAGCCCACCCTGCTGTCACAGAAGGCCTTGGAAAGGAGCAAAGGAGTGACAATACTTTGTTCTGGCTTTTGTTTTCTCCTTCCAGTTTCTCAAGAGTGTATGACAGCAATGTCCAGTGATCTCCATGGTGCTCTACCAAAGCACGGCACGCTTACCTCTCAGAGCGTGCTTTATTTCATCTATGCTCATGACCGTATTATCAAAAATAGAAAGTGTCTAGAAATTGTACTTGGTTTGCACATGCATAGATAGAGCCGCTGGGTTAAAATAATATATGGATAATAATACACAAGATATTTTCTTTATCCATCATCCCGAGGTTTCCTGCTGGGTGTTTTCTGGGTAGTACATATGTGTGTGTGTATATATATATATATATATATAT
>NW_012101754.1:3554228-3562107 GCF_000951045.1 Mandrillus leucophaeus | reverse complement strand
AATAGCAGGGTTTTTTTCTTTATTTGGGAAATGATTCACTATGAACCTTTATCCCACCAAATGTAATTCTTAGTTCTCTGTCTTTAACATATTTTTCCTCTTCTGATCCTTCAACTCAAGAGTTCTGTTTCAAGTTATGATCATGTTTTATTTTTCTGACATCAGGCATGTAAATAATGAAAAAATTCTTTCCTTTTAAATTATTAAAATAAGTAAGCAGAAACATTTAAAAATAAGAGATGAGAAATTTTCCACAGTTTTCTCACAAAATACAAAGAAATCTAGGCATATTATTTTATCCCTATGAATTTCTAGTAACTATTTGATTTCAAACGACATTTTTATTTTACATAAGAGAGTCTGCTACTACTATTTTAATTATTCAGAGTAATTTAGATCTTCTCAATAGGGGAGTTGCTATATTTATGTAATGTCAATTAATTACAATACAATAAAAGTTAACTTCCTGAATCATTTAATATTTTTCAGGCATTTTGAACCTGGACATCTAATTAAAATGTCAAATACATTAGTTCGATTTTTACCTATGCAGCTAAAGTAGTTCTTTTTCTCATCCATTTCCCCCTTATTCTTTCTCCTAACTTCATTTTCTCTCTTTATTAGTTTTTTTCCTAAAATTTTTGATAGCTGCTGTAGAAAATATAATCCAATTCAAAAAGAGTAAAGAAAGTGAAAATTTGTCCAAGATGCCAAGTGCCAGAACAAAATTCTTAATTTCCTTTCAACCTCTGTCTCTCCACAGAAGCATAGCTGTACACACACTCTCTCACACACACGTACTCACACACCTGTATCATAACATGCATAGCATTACATGCATGCTAATTGGAAGCATGCTCTACTTCAGTCAATAACACATAGTGTAATTCCATGTGATTGTATGTAAATAGGCAGTCATCTCTCTGTACCTATAGAGGAAGGGTTCCAGGATTCCCTCATATACTGAAATCCACACATACTCAAATCTCCAAGTTGGTCCTATGGGTTCCAGACACAAAAAGTCAATCCTCCCTATACATGGGTTTTCGATGCCGGGAATATTGAATTTTAGATCTCTGGTTGTGGATGTGAAACCCACCAATAGGAAAGGCCTTCTGGATTCACTGGAAAAATATATGCGTGGAAGTGGACTTGGGACATTCAAACCTGTGTTATTCCAGGGTCAGTTGGATATTTTCTTTTTTTTTAAGTAGCAGTGGCAGGCTCCCTTCATGGGCATATTATGTAGTCAACTACAAATTAATTATGAAAAGTGAGATGTTTCTAAATGTTTTGCTATTTTAAAAACAGTATAATTAATGACCTTGCATGAACATCTTTATGTACCTTATCCAATTATATATTCACAGTAATGAGTAAGAGTTTAGGGTTAAAAAGTATACCTATTAAATTTGATGCTTATTGCTAATCTGCTTTGTCAGAAGTTTATATAAAAATTCCACATTCCCACACCATGGACAATATGGTGTTACTGTGTTTTATACATACATGCATACATACAGTATATATATGCACACATATATATGAACATAGCATATATGCTAAAACAATAGATAATAAATCTCATATTATTATTGTTTAATGTTCCATCATTATTATTCTGGTTTTCTAAAAATAATGGAAGTTTCTATTGCTTCTCTATATTTTGTAATATTTTACTTGTAGAAAATGAATGACTACTGCAAGCCTGAAATAATTCACCATTAATTCTATCTAAACTCTTTTGTGAAGTAACTCTCAGAGAACTTTTTCCATTTATTACAAAGCTACCAGTGCTTTCATATTTTAGTGCTTCTTGAGTGATATATTTTGTCATAGTCCCTTTTACATTTCACGTATTTTCCATTTATCCATTAAACAAATATTTTTTGAGTCTTGACAATGTGCCAGGCACAGTTCTGTTCCTGCAATGAACAAAAGAGTCAAACATTCCTGTTCTTACAGAGTTTCATTCCAGTAAAAAGAAAGTAAAAATAAAATATAAATGAAATGCACACATAAATTTTAGAGTATGTTAGAAGTTGACACAGGCTGAAAAATAAATAGAAAGTAGAGCAGGTTAAAGAACATCTGGAGTGTTGGTGGTAGAGGGAGGAGAAGCAGGCTGAGGGTAAATAGACCCCCTGGGGTTCTCATTGAAAAACTAAGTGTGGAGGATTGATGCAAATGGAGATGAGAAGAGAGTAGGTGGAGAAAGATGTTTCTCAGCAAAGGGAATGGGTGGAGAAAAATTGTGGCAGGGCTGTGTCTTATGCACTGTAGGTTTAGCAAAGCTCCTGCACCACTGAGGATATAATTGTACAAATCATTATCATATGATTATATGACTTCATTAGAATAGATTATCTGCAACCCTCTGTGTTCTAACCCTGCCTCTACCACTTCCCGGTCTTCCTGGTCTTCCACAAGAGACTTCATCCCTCTGTGCCTCAGTTACCTCAATTAGAAAAGGAAGATATTAAAAATACTGACTTTAGTGTGTTTAGGTGAGAAATGAATAAATAAATGCATGTAAAATATTTAAACCATGAATAATCTATTTGTAAGAACTAAAAATGGGGTGCCTATCATCATCATTACCACCACCATGCCATCATCATTGCTATCATTTCTTACCCATTATATATATACATATATATATATATATATATATATATATATGGTTCCATAAATACCAAGTGGTCAGGATGTTTTAAATTTTGTTTTTATCAATTGTTTGCCTTAACATTTTGTCCAGGTTGGTTGCTGTCAAATAATATTTTTCTTTTAGCCCTTTGGATGATGCAGGTGACAAAAAAGGTACCCAGTGTCTAGGGGGCCTATGACGTGTCTTTTGTGGTTGATGTTATTAAAACTCTTGTCCTGGGGCCATTCTCTCAGGTTGGGAGTCTATCCAGATAGATAAGGAATGCACTTGCAGTTGCATTTGAGGTGAAATCTTAGTGTTTCTAAGCCATACAGTTTACTTTAATAGGAGGGTTTCTTTGTTTCTCCTATGACTTAATTGTTTTTATTCGCAACTTCTTTCTCTCCACAAGCACATATTTGTTCTTTCTTTCCTCTAATGCTCTTGGCCAGATGAATACTTTTGTAGTTCATTTTACCATTCTGCTTCTAATTTGCTTCCTTAATACCTCCTTGAATGATAAGTGGAATCCTTACTGGAGCCATTTCTAACTTGGGATTCTCAGTAAATTTTATCTGTTGAGGAAACAGGCTGAATGTCGTGAGGTGAATATCCTCTGTTTCTGTGACCCACCATCGTTATTGGTTTTGCTTATCAAATTTGCATCTATCATTGTAGTGTTTCCATTTACAGCTTTTCCTTGTTTGGTAATTCCTTCGTTTTCTTTGTGCTATATAACACTGTGCTTCTCTAAAAGGAAGTTCACATATGGATTTCTGGAACCTTCTTTCCATGTTTTCAAAATGATTTTTGTTGCTTACCTGGAAGTTTGCGGTATGAACTTGGGGCGGGTTTCTCCCATATTCAATACATGTTCTCAATAGTCACTATTTTATTTGTTTTAGTCAAGATTAAAATACTAAAAGAAAAAGGGCAAAGTTCAGCATTAGGAACCTGTAAAGAATTAATTCATGTTAAAAAACAATTCCACTGAATTAGGTCTAAGTTCATTAAAACTAATGTCACATAGATTATTCTCTCTATTATGTCTAGATTTATAGTTTTTAAGTTTACTCTTCTCATGTTACTTTTAGTAATTCATTTAAATTCTCTTTTTTAAAATATTGAGTGATAAGTCACAAGAATACTAGTGTTTTCACATGGTTGATTTACTTCCTGAAATTCTTTTGGGATAAAATACAATCTCTTAGTTACTATTTGTGTGGCTTTTTCATTTCCAAATTGTAAAAGCCTTACAGGCAAATAGCTATAGTTTTGATTCCAGTTTTGCTTTGCTTTTAACACGTCAGTACACAATGATAGAATAGATATTTTAGAGGAAAATGTACAGGCATATTATTGCTTTAGTGAGGAAATGAATATTCTCTTATGAAACACTCTCTTAAATAGTTTTTTTGTTTGTTTGTTTATTTGTATAGATGTATTAGCCTTTATCAGAAGGGGACATGCAAGAGACAGAGATTCCATCAATATGAGTATATTGCTAGCTTTCCTGGCCTATCAAATGATCTGTATTAACCATGTGTCATCTACCAGGAGAAAGCTGGCCAGAGCATTTAGGAGACTTGGGTCTAATTCTGGTTTGTTTTACTGATTAACCGACTATGAAGTCACTTAACTTATTTGGTTCTTAATTTTCTCAACTCTAAAATTTAAACATTAAAAGTTTTCCCCAAGCCTTTCCTACTGAGCATTCTGAACTTCTTTCTTTACAACATGGTAAAATTCATCAGGAATATTATTTGACTCAACCAAAATGTCAATTTAAGTGCAATTAACTGCTTGTCTAGCTTGGTGTGCAAGTAGACCAAAATAGTAGCCAAGTTGGTAAAAAGGTCTATTTTATTAAAAACATCACTAGAGTTTTTAAACTTCCCAGAGTGCAATTATAGACTTCTCATGAGATGCTCTTTTTAGGGTTTTAGTGACTTGTAGACTTCACTCATAAGCTGTCAGACATGAATTTTTTTTGTTCCATACAGTAATAGAGGTCATTGTCTGATCAGCATTAGGAAACTAAAAACAAAAACTATTTTTGTATTTTACTAAATGTTGTAGAAAATCTGCCGTCTGTGCACAAAAGGAGCTATTTGGATTTCCCACCTCATCATATAATTAGCAATAAGGTGAATTCTACAATAATCACTACATGCTTTTTTTAGACACCATCTATCATGTCTCTATTTCCTTCAAACCATTTTGTGTGTTGCTTTTGATGCTTAAAATACTTTTTCTAAAACGGGACACGAGATGAGTTTTTCAGCTGTCGTAATTTAAAGAAAATTTTTACAGCTCCTTTTACAATTTTACTTTTCTGAATATCTGTATCTACCTTTCAAGTTTCTTTCTGTAACTAAAGTGCTTTCTCACAAGTTGGGAAAGGAATGTCTAATTTACTGAACATTTGTGATAATGTAACTTATTAAGCATTGTTTGAAATATTTTGCATGACTTTTTAAAAAGTTAACACATTTGACTATCAAAAGAGAGCCAACACCATATCAGTCCATAAATAATTATGGGGTGGCCCTTTGAAGAAATCCCTTTTTCTGATTATGGTTGGGATAATTTTTTTTATCAGTTAGCAGTTACTTGTGGTTTCTAGGAGCAAAGACTTGAATCCAGTGCTTTAAACATATTTGTGTTTATTCTCAGAAGTGAAAGAATTATATAGGGGGTAATTCAGATTGCTTCACCAGGTCATTAGGGAAACTTGCTTCTTCTAACTCTGCCATTTTATTTCTATCTTCCATGCTCAAGAAATCTCTAAATCCAATATGTTAGCATTAGCCCTGAAACAATCATGTCTAGGCTCTAGACAGGAAGTATTATGCAAGTGGATAGAAAGCCTTTCAGAGATTATGTGCAAAATTTGTATAATTGTTATTTGAAATAACAGTCTTTTAATCATAATTCTCAGGTTTATGAAAGTTGATCAGTTTCATACTCTCACCAACAGCAGGTCACAGCTCAGGTCTCATCGTCCTATAAAAATTGAAACTCCAGATCCAAAAACTGAAAACTTCCATCTCATTCCTATTTTATATATTTCCCATGAACCCCTTTGCCCTACTCCCACTGAGTATTCTGAATACTGATTTACCTTTGTTTCTGCCAAATGGGGATTTCCCTTTTATAGATTCACGCTATGCATTGACATTTCATTAAATTTGTTACATTTTTCCAATATTTCTTTGTTTGCACATTAGCTCAGTCCATCTTATATATGAAGTTCCTACTATCAATCACTTTGATATCTAGGTCAGCTTCATCACAATAATTTGAATCATGCTCCAGAATGTGTTCTAGCTAATACTCAGTTTGGTCCTAGGGCCTTTTTTCACTGGAGAGCTTGTTTACAAAACAACATTGTGTAGAAGAAAAGAAAATTTTCCCTTTTTCTCCACTGCAACTATCTATGTCAATGCAATTATTTTCCCAATTGGTTATTGTGAAGATTCAAAAGTGCCCAACAAGGCAGCTCACGGTGAGGGTGAATGAATGCTAGGGTCTCTTCATTCATTCTACAACGTGATACAACTTTCACTGTGCTTAGACACAGGGCCTTACTTTCCCACAGAAATGGCATTAGAAGAGGCAGTGTTATTTGATTACTTGACTAGCTTTTAGAGTATAATTTTTATAAATATTCCTATGTATTTGCATCAATAGCAACCTCTTTTCTAATTGTTCTAAGCACAATTCATACCAAATGCTGTGATACAGATATTTTCAGTGTGAGATGTTTTCTACCAACTCTTATTTAAATTGAAAATCTAGGTATATTTAACCATTCCATGACAACATGATTGTTATCACAATAAATGTATCATCCAAGTTAAGGTGACAAATCTTAAATTATTTTTAGTTAAAATTAAAGGGTTGCTTTGTGTTGCACAATAGAGTTGGCACTGACCTCATCTTCATCTGTTACTTTCTACCTGCACTAACCAAGTCCCTATCAGCATTCTTCAGCAGTCTTGTTGTGGCACTGCATTCTTTGACCTGTGTGATTCACGTAGATCATTATGTATACCTTTACACTTTTCAGGATTTAAATACAGGATAGGGCCCCTCCTGTCGTTCTGACTTGATATTAGACAATTCTTTTTCTACGGAATGTGCCTCTTACCTTCAAGTCTTGTCTTTCATGCAAATTCGAGGTTTTATTTAGCATTGATAGTCTGGATAGTCTATACAGTTTACATTTATTTTTGCTTAGATGTCATATCTTCATATATAACTTAAATAATGACACTCTTATTCTTACATCTGTTATTTTTTTTCCTTTGGGAAGACTAAAAATGCTAAAAATTCAATTTTCTTATTATTTTTAAACTCGATTGATTTTTAAATAAAATTATTTAAAAGAATAAATCATCCCATAGTTTTTATCATTTACATAACCAATTTAGTGTCAATAAGAAAATGATATATATATATATATCCCATATATATAGTCATACAGAATAAAATGATACTAGATAATCATATTTAATATGTTTAGTCACAGGACACATAATTTTACCTATAAACATATTAAACAATTTACAAAATGCAGGTTTAGTTATTTTCAAGAAACTAAGACTTTTCTACAAACAATACCCAAGTAAGAAAAATGAGAAAGCTTAAATTCTGGTATTGTTAAAGTGTTTATTGTATGTTATTGGATAAGTCACTTAACTTTAGATACTGAATTTGACCATGTGCATAGCATATATTTATTTGGATCTCACTAACTTTGAAGGATTATTTACGAGCAGATTTAATAATAATAATACAGTGCTTTTAAAACTTTAAAGTATTATGTGAGTATGAAGCAATTGACAGGAAGGTAGAGGGCTAGGTCCCCACTCCCCCATTTAGATTTAACTAGAAGATAGTTATAACTACTGATTTATTTATTAAGGACACTTTTATTGATTAGATACTTGCTTTCATGTAACTGACACTTCAGAAGGTGCAAGCAGATAATATACAAGCCCACACAAAGGGTGACACATTTTGATGGTGTGAAGTACAGTGAAATGCACTGAATCACACCGGAGGGAGTCGCTCACTGTGTGGACTTTGGGTTTGCTGAGGTGGAGTTACTTTGAATAGAGGACTCAAGAAAGAAAATTCTGAGAAGACGACACTCAAGATGAGATCTGTAAAATAAGAAGAAGCTAGTGATACGTTTTGGCCACGTCCTCACCCAAATCTCATCTC
>NW_012101754.1:3551535-3553773 GCF_000951045.1 Mandrillus leucophaeus | reverse complement strand
CATAATTGTGAGGCCTCCTCAGCCATGTGGAACTGTGAGTCCGTTAAACCTGTTTTTCTTTACAAATTACCCAGTCTTGGATATTTCTTCAAAGCAGTATGAAAATGGACTAATACAGCTAGACAGTAGACCAGTAAAGTGTTAAATGCAATAGGACATATGGCGTTGAAGAAAGAGATGAATGGATGGATTTGCAAAATGTAGATGAGGAAGACTTGGCCATACTTACTGATATATTGGCTAGGGAGGAGGAGGAGAAGATTGTTTGATTCAAAGATTTTGCTTTGGGACTTCGGGTAAATAATAGTATCATGTACTGAGATTTAAAAGAAAGTAAGAAGGGCGTATACAGAGGAGGACAAGAGGTCTGTTTTGGGTATGTTACATTTGACCTATCTGTGACACTCCCCAGGGGAGATGTCAAACGGGATATGTGTTCAAGGTTGAGAGGATGGATAAATGTCAGAGAGAGAAATCTGGTAATCATCAGTGTGCTGTTGTCATTTTAAACTGCAGAAAAAGATGAGATCACGGAGAGTTTTTCAATAGAGAAGGTGTTGTGCTCTAAACTTTGTGGCACTTAAAACTTTAAGGTTTTTTGGAAGTTGTAGGAGACAGAAAAGGCAGCTTGGAAGAAGCCAGCGAAGAAGACAACACAAATAGAGCAGGTAACAGAACGCTGAGCAAGAGAGGAGACACTGCTATGAAGAGGTAAGTGGGATCGATGACAGAAGAGTATCCACTGAAAGGGGCAAGGGTGAGGTCACTGATGATTTGATAAGAGCAGTAAGAGGGCATGTGAAATGGAGCCTGTGTGACCCAACAATTCCTTTCAGAAGAAAATCTACTCAAATGAATATTGGTATCCTATTATCTCCACTTCTTCACTTGCCATGTGCTCTTTATCCCGTCCCATATTGGCAATTGTATTTTTTATTGCCCTGAAACTGGATGGCGGGCAAAGAAGCGTTTTCTTAAGGTGGCAGGTTGTCAAGCACCGTGTTAGGCAGATGGATGTGATGAGAGGGAGTGAGGGAACGGAAGGGGTGATTCAAAAGAGCAGGACTGGCTTTCAGTGTTGGCTTCGTCTTCTGTGATCTATGCTTGTGTCATAACCATTTGGTAAATATTTTAAATAACAGCCAGTAGAAGAACGAGGCAAAAACTTGAGTAACCCTGATAAGAAGCGGTCCGTCTGGAGTGTCAGTGGGATGATGGTATTTTCCCAAAGGCGATGTGGCCTCCATTGTAACTCAAGAAAAAACTTGGAATACAGGCACTGAAGAAGAAAGGCTCAGAGTTTTAAGGATGAGATATTGATGGAATTCCTATCAGATTCCTTCACATTTCCAGGGGAATTAAAAAACAAAGTTATCTGTTGTGCGTGAGAGATGAGAGAATTTTTTTTTTTTTTTTGAGGTTTGGGGAAAAGACACAGAATGAAATATTTGGGAGAGTGGGAGAGTAATCTTTCTAACATCCCATAAAAAGATTGCTAAGGACGGAATTTTGCTCATTTCAAGTGACCTAGAGGAGAAACAAAGTCTGAACAACACTGAAACAAGATGCAAATAGTACTCATCTTGTTCCAGTAACAGCAGTGAGGATGCACGCAGTAGTAATCAACTACTTGGCAAAGTCCTTTCAGCCCTATATTTTCCATATGTGTTTTTGTTACCATCAGCCTGGGATGTAATCAGAGTATATCAGATCTGGCAATGACCTTAAGGGTCATTTTTCCCATCTCCACCATTTTATACATGAGAAAATGAGGCTCCTGGGAATTTAATGATTTATACAATTGTACAGTTGAATTAAGGCAGTCAGGAGGGCCTCAGCCTGCTGACTTTTAGTTTTTTATATAAGAATTTAGAATTATTTCATTAAGTGCTTTTTAATCACCAAATTACTGTAACAGTAAATTGTACATACCAGGATACTTTCTCCTTACTATGGTGCATGTGGTACAAGAAATGAGCTGAGAAAAAAGACACATGGAAAAAAAATGATCTTGTTGACTTGTGTTCCTTGTAGATTCTGCATATTAGCCCTCTGTCAGATACATAGTTTGCAAATATTTTCTCCCACTCTATGGGTTGTCTGCTTACTTTGCTCAAAAAGTGGGCTTAAAAGGACATGAAGAGACAACTCTCAAAAGAAGATACACAGATGGCCAAGAACCATGAAAAAATGCTCAATATCACAAATTATCAGAAAAATGAAAATTAAAACCACAAT
>NW_012101754.1:3544838-3547275 GCF_000951045.1 Mandrillus leucophaeus | reverse complement strand
ATCTGATTATTGTTATTTTCTTTTGACTTCCATTTTTATATACTCCACTGTCTATAAATACAATTTTAAAGTTCCCAAGTGCGGTAAGTAGGCACAGATATGAATTTAAAGAGTCTCATTAGTGAAAATTGCATTTGAAGTTGCAAATAAAAAAATCTATTTTCATAGAAAATCTTTCCAACGGAGGATCTCTAAACACGTTTAATTGTGACGTGATTTATATAAAGCAAGAAGAGCGCCAAGAAATGTCTTTAATTCATAGAAGAGTATGCTACAAGCGCAAATGGCTCCTGAAAATCTGCTTCCCTAAGTAGTAGTGTGGGAAAACGATTTCAAAGTCCAACAACTCTGTCCTGTAACACTAAATGCTTCCTTCCATTCCCACTGCTGATTTTTGTTTGTTTTAGATGAAGTTTCGCTCCTGTTGCCTAGGCTGGAGTGCAGTTGCAAGATCTCGGCTCATGGCAACCTCCACCTCCTGGGTTCAAACGATTCTCCTGCCTCACCCTCTCGAGTAGCTGGGATTACAAGCGCATGCCACCACACCTGGCTAATTTTGTATTTTTAGTACAGACAAGGTTTCACCATCTTGGCCAGGCTGGTCTCGAACTCCTGACCTCATGATCCTCCCGCCAAAGCCCCGCAAAGTGCTGGGATTACAGGCCTGAACCACCGCGCCCAGCCCTGATTTTTCTACAGTTCATTAGTCGTCTCATGCACCTATGCAGGGATAGTAGCGTGGCTTCGCATTCTCCATCACATTAAATAATAATCAGGATCATTTGCCTAGTTTTTTTCTTGTTTGTTTGTTTTTTGCTTCCAATCAATTATTTTGCAAGATGAAAAGACAATGAAGAAGCTCAAATGTTGGATAGAATTTTCACAGCAAAACATATACAAATTTTTGACGATGTAACTTCTAGTGAATATTTTCTTTCCCTCTTTACACTATATAGAGCATTTTAAAAAGCACCAAGTAATGTTTTAAAAATAAAATGTATAATTAAATCAGGAAAATTTAAAATGAATGATTTAATAAATAGATTATAAATATTAACAGTTACTAATCCAAGAAGAATATTTCCACCTGAGAGGTAAGCTTTCACGCTATGAACCACACACAAGTAATGCAAACTTCTAAATGGTTGTGTTGGTTGTATTTAATTGATTTTATTTACCAAAATATATGGAAATAAAAGCTACTTAATATATAATATTTATGTATAAATACCCCTACAGTATATATGAATATAAAGTGAATAGTAAAATGGTAGGTATGGAATGTGTTACATAAGTGTAAAATAGAATTAAAAAAAACACACACACACTTTCTTTAAAAAAATCCTCAAAATAGTCCAAAACCAGTAAGTTTAAATCAAGTCAACAAAACTTTAGTGTTGTGAATTGAGTTGTGATTTAAAAAAAAAAAGAAAAGAAAGAAAATGTTTGGTTTTCTTAGTGTCTCAAATTTGTCTGTGAAGAAAGTGGTAAATTGTCTTGATGAGGAGATTTGTGTTTGTTTAAAATAATAGAAAATGTGTTTATGAGGATTTAATTAAAATGTATTTGATTTAGTTATATATACTTAAGTATGTGTAATGATTATACTTTCTTGCAGGAAAGACAGAGGGCAAAATTAAGTCAAAAGTTTCAATACCAATGTGATAAAATATAGGACATCATGTCTCCCTCATAAACAGCCAAGAAACAGGTGGTACAGAGCTAGACACATGGGAAACTAATACCCAATTCTGTGCTGTGGTGTTTGTTTTAACTTTTCATCCTGAAAACTTTAAACATATACAATGTAAAAAGCAGGATAGTATAACTTATGTCCCTTCCATCCATCCCCAATCTTGGAAAATTGTCAACATTTGGCCACAGTGGTTCATTATACCCCTACTTGCCGTCCACACCCCAACACTCACATTTTACACTTTTTTAATTGTGTATGTGTAAAGACCTACAAAATTCCCATTGCTCCAAAGCATTCTTTTCATGTGCTAATATGTCATCCAAATAAATTTGGTGAAGTGCCTAAATCTTTCACTCATTTATTTTTATTGAACTTTTATCAGATTATTTGCATTGAATTTTGACAATTCTTTATATATTCTGGAAAGAAAGCGTTTATCAGACTTTTCTTTTGCAAACATTACTCCCAGTTTATGCATTGTCTTTTCATACTCTTGGCAGTGTCTTATGACGAGAAGTTTTTAATTTTAGTGAAGGAAATTTTATCAATATATTTTCTTATGACTCATGCTTTTGGTATAGCATCTAAGAAATCTTTGTGTAACCATGGGTCCTCAAGATTTCCTTTTTCTCAAAATTTTAGAATATTTAGCTCATTTTAAAATCTAGCTTTTATTTTAGATTCAGGGGTACGTGTGCAAGTTTGTTATGTGGGTGTATTGTGTGATGCTGAGGTTTCAGG
>NW_012101754.1:3541016-3543133 GCF_000951045.1 Mandrillus leucophaeus | reverse complement strand
TCTTGATTTCCTGACCTCGTGATCCGCCCGCCTCAGCCTCCCCAAGTGCTGGGATTACAGGCCTGAGTCACCGCGCCCGGCCATTGGAGATCTTTATTCTAGGAGAAGTAACTCAGGAAGGGAAAATCAATTATTGTATGTTCTCCCTGATAAGTGGGAGCTAAGCCATGACGACACAAAAACATAATAAGCATATAGTAAACTTTGGAGACTAGGGGAAAGAGGGGAAAGAGGGGAAAGGGGGTGAGGGATAACAGACAGATCACTGGCTAGAGTAAACACAGCTCGGGTTACGGGTGCACCAAAATCTCAGAAATCACCACTAAAGAACTTAGCCATGTAACCAAAAACTACCTGCTCCCCCAAAAATTATTGATATAAAATAAATTTTTTAAAAAAGAAGGAAAAATGATCATTTTGATGTTTCCTTTGTGGAGATAAAAAGGAAACATGAAAATATATATTACAATTCTGAAAAAATGGTCGTCTGAATATTATTATAACTTTTCAAGTTAAATGTCTTATAAAGAGAAATTATATTTTCCATATTATCCTTATATATAGATTGGTTTCACCTTCACCACAGAAAATTCTAAGCATTTCAGTTTTGAAAAAAACTAAAATAATGTACCTACCCAACTGGGAAATCTGATTATTGTTATTTTCTTTTGACTTCCATTTTTATATACTCCACTGTCTATAAATACAATTTTAAAGTTCCCAAGTGCGGTAAGTAGGCACAGATATGAATTTAAAGAGTCTCATTAGTGAAAATTGCATTTGAAGTTGCAAATAAAAAAATCTATTTTCATAGAAAATCTTTCCAACGGAGGATCTCTAAACACGTTTAATTGTGACGTGATTTATATAAAGCAAGAAGAGCGCCAAGAAATGTCTTTAATTCATAGAAGAGTATGCTACAAGCGCAAATGGCTCCTGAAAATCTGCTTCCCTAAGTAGTAGTGTGGGAAAACGATTTCAAAGTCCAACAACTCTGTCCTGTAACACTAAATGCTTCCTTCCATTCCCACTGCTGATTTTTGTTTGTTTTAGATGAAGTTTCGCTCCTGTTGCCTAGGCTGGAGTGCAGTTGCAAGATCTCGGCTCATGGCAACCTCCACCTCCTGGG
This sequence comes from Mandrillus leucophaeus, assembly GCF_000951045.1. Lineage (NCBI taxonomy): Eukaryota > Metazoa > Chordata > Mammalia > Primates > Cercopithecidae > Mandrillus > Mandrillus leucophaeus. The sequence goes on along the minus strand of NW_012101754.1, from coordinate 3,542,004 downwards.
TTCAAACGATTCTCCTGCCTCACCCTCTCGAGTAGCTGGGATTACAAGCGCATGCCACCACACCTGGCTAATTTTGTATTTTTAGTACAGACAAGGTTTCACCATCTTGGCCAGGCTGGTCTCGAACTCCTGACCTCATGATCCTCCCGCCAAAGCCCCGCAAAGTGCTGGGATTACAGGCCTGAACCACCGCGCCCAGCCCTGATTTTTCTACAGTTCATTAGTCGTCTCATGCACCTATGCAGGGATAGTAGCGTGGCTTCGCATTCTCCATCACATTAAATAATAATCAGGATCATTTGCCTAGTTTTTTTCTTGTTTGTTTGTTTTTTGCTTCCAATCAATTATTTTGCAAGATGAAAAGACAATGAAGAAGCTCAAATGTTGGATAGAATTTTCACAGCAAAACATATACAAATTTTTGACGATGTAACTTCTAGTGAATATTTTCTTTCCCTCTTTACACTATATAGAGCATTTTAAAAAGCACCAAGTAATGTTTTAAAAATAAAATGTATAATTAAATCAGGAAAATTTAAAATGAATGATTTAATAAATAGATTATAAATATTAACAGTTACTAATCCAAGAAGAATATTTCCACCTGAGAGGTAAGCTTTCACGCTATGAACCACACACAAGTAATGCAAACTTCTAAATGGTTGTGTTGGTTGTATTTAATTGATTTTATTTACCAAAATATATGGAAATAAAAGCTACTTAATATATAATATTTATGTATAAATACCCCTACAGTATATATGAATATAAAGTGAATAGTAAAATGGTAGGTATGGAATGTGTTACATAAGTGTAAAATAGAATTAAAAAAAACACACACACACTTTCTTTAAAAAAATCCTCAAAATAGTCCAAAACCAGTAAGTTTAAATCAAGTCAACAAAACTTTAGTGTTGTGAATTGAGTTGTGATTTAAAAAAAAAAAGAAAAGAAAGAAAATGTTTGGTTTTCTTAGTGTCTCAAATTT
>NW_012101754.1:3489127-3536551 GCF_000951045.1 Mandrillus leucophaeus | reverse complement strand
GTAGTTTTTTATTTTTATTTTTTAATTTTTTTTATTTTGAGACAGAGTCTCGCTCTGTCGCCCAGGCTGGAGTGAGTGGCGCGATCTCGGCTCACTGCAAGCTCCTCCTCCCGGGTTCCCGCCATTCTCCTGCCTCAGCCTCCCGAGTAGCTGGGACTACAGGCGTCCGCTACCTCGCCCAGCTAGTTTTTTGTATTTTTTAGTAGAGATGGGGTTTCACCGTGTTAGCCAGAATGGTCTCGATCTCCTGACCTTGTGATCCGCCCATCTCGGCCTCCCAAAGTGCTGGGACCACAGGCTTGAGCCACCGCGCCCGGCCCCAACAGGTAGTTTTTCAACTTCTATCCCACTCTGTTCCTTCCCCCCAGTAATCCCCAGTGTCTATTGTTGCCATCTTTATGTTCATGTGTATCCAATGTTTAGCCCCCACTTCTAAGTGAGAACATGCAGAATTTGATCTTCTGTTTCTGCATTAATTTGCTTAGGATAATGGCCTCCAACTACATCCCTCTTGCTGCAAAGGACATGATTGCATTCTTTTTCATGGCTGTACAGTATTCCATTATGTGTAGGTACCACCTTTTCTTTATTCAAACCACGTTTGATGGACACCTAGGTTGATTTCATGTCTTTGCTATTGTGAATAGGCTGTGATGACTATATGAGTGCATGTATCTTTTTGGCAGAATAATTTCCTCTGGGTAGATACCCAGTAATGGTATTGCTGGGTCTAACAGTAGTCCTAAGTTTGAGAAATCTCCAAACTGCTTTTCACACTGACTGAACTAAATTACATCCCACAAGCATTAAATAAACATTCCCTTTCCTCCACAGGTTAGCTAGCAGCTTTATTTTTTGACTTACTAAACATAGCCATTCTGACTGGTGTAAGATGGTATCACATTCTGATTTTGATTTGCATTTCTCTGAGTGATGTTGAGAATTTTTTCATATGTTTGTTGACCACGTGTATGTCGTCTTTTGAGAAGCGTCTGTTTACGTCTTCTGCTTCTTAAAACTTACCGAGCTCGTGTGTGTATATGGTACATGATATGGGTGGAATTTTATTTTCTTACATATAGGTATATAATTGTTCCAATATCATTTGTTGAAAAGTTTAGTCACTGGATTACTCTTGCATATTTGCCAAAAATTAAATGACTATATGTATTTGAATCAGGACTCTCAATTATTGTCTATTTGCTTCTCTTGATGCCAATACCCCATTGTAGTGATTACTGTAGCTTTATAGTAAGTCTAGAAGTCAAGTTCTGCAAATATTAAAACTGAAATTTTTATGTTTAAATTTATTTTTACTATTCCAAGTTACTTGCATTTGCACATGTATTTTAGAATGAGCTTGTCTACTCTGACAAAAGGAATTCTGCTAGGGTTTTGATTGAGATTATGTAAAACCTATAGATAATTTAGGGAGAATTGGCATCTTAATATTATTAATCTCTCAACCATAAACAAGATGTATTTATCCATTTATGTATGCATAGAATCCATTTATGCATCTATTTATTTATGTATATGAATCCATGTATTTGATTTCTATTAGAAATACTGCTTCAGAATAAGCATGTTGGCTATTTTCTATCATATTTGTCTCAAATATTATATATTGTTGCTACTATTGTAAGTTATGTTTTAATTTACATATCTAGTTGTTGCTAGTATATGGAAATATACTTTTTTCTTACATATTGATTTTACGTTTTCCAAAGTTACTGTACTAACTTAATGGTTGCCACTAACACTAAATAAGCTTATTTAGCTAGAACTCCCACACAATGTTGAAAGATGTAGAGAAGTGGACATTTTTAGATTGTTCCTAGCCTTGGAGGAAAAATGTTTAGTCTTGTATTGTTATATATGATTTCAGATGCAGAGTTTTTGAAGATATCATGTATCAGGTTAAGGTGAATTTGTTTCATTTACCAAGAGTTTTCACAAGTAATGGATATCAGACATTTCTCCGTTCTATTAAGATGAGCACACACTTTTTGAAATTTTTGAATTTGTGTCCCTTGAGGAATGATTCAACTCATCTATACTGTAGAAATTGTGGGTGAGTGTTGCATGTAATTTTCCTGATCAGTATAGCTAGAGGATTATAAAATTCATGGATCTTCTGAAAGAATCAGATTTGTTGATTTTGTTTTCTATTTTATTTATTTCAGTACTAATCTAATCCTTATTGTTTCTTCACTTACTTTAGGTTTACTTTGCTTTATTTTTCTAGCTTCTTAAGGTAATATCTGAAGTCATTGATTTGAGGCCGTCTTTAATTGTAGTATTGGTAACAGTGCAACAGATTTCTTCCTGGATACTGCTTTTAGCTGCATCTCACAAATTTTCATATGTTGTGATTTTATTTTCTTTCACTTCAAAGTAGTATATAATTCTTTTTTTTTTTTTTTGACTCATGAGTTACATAGATGCATGCAATTTAGTTTCTAAATATTGGGATTGTCAGCATTTACCTTTGCTATTGATTTCTAATTACATTAAATTTGATCAAAGGATGGATTTGAATTCATTTATGTTAATGAACCCTTTCTTATGGCCCAAAACAGTTTATTTTTGTATATATTTTATGTGCCCTTAAAAAGAAAGTATAGATGCTCCTTGATTTATGATGGGCTTATGTCTTGATAAAACCATTGTAAAGTCAAAAATATATAAGTTGAACCATTGTTAAGTCTGGGATCATTATATATGTTGCCTAAATTGAGAGTTGGATTCTATAAATTTCAAGTAGGTCAAATTTTTCTGTATCTTTCTTGACTCTCTCTTCACTTACTCTATATGCTATTGAAGAGTAGTGTTGGAATCTGTAAATATGATTCTATTTCATATTTTAGTTCCATTAATTTGGGCTCCAAAGTATTTTGACTTTCTGTTATTGGGTCATAAGCTTTTAGGAGTGTTATGCTCTTTTCATAAATTGACTCCCTTATCACTGTGAAATGACCCTCGTTATCCTTTTTTTATCACTCTGAACTCTACTTTGTCCAACATAAATACAGTCTCACTAATGTTCTTTTGCTTAGAGTTAGCAAAATGTACTGTTTTCAATATTGCTATTTTTAATGTATTTATATTTTTCTAAGAAGTGTACAGTTAGATCTGTTAAAAGTTTTCCTAATTTTTCTTGTGGTTTCTTCTTTGACTAATGGGATATGTCCTAATGTATTGTTTAATTTATGACAATTGGAATTTTCTAGGAACATTACTATCAGTGATGTCAATTTAAAACCATTGTGATTGGAGAGAATTATTATGTAAAATTTTAATGATTTTAAGTTTGTTGAGATTTCTTTCATAGCTCAACTGTATTGTCTATCTCAGTGAATGTTCCAAGGGCAATTTTTAAAAAATGTGTATGCTGCATCTAGTGAGGGTAGTGTTCCACAAATAGTAATTAGACCAAGTTGATGATAGCATTATTCAAATATCGCATTTTTCTAATATTGGTTTTCCAAGTTGTTCTATTATTTACTGGAGAAACTGTGCCAGATTCTCACTAGGATCATAGATTTCTCTAGTTTCCTTTAGTTGTGTGGAGTTTTTGACATTCATTTGAGAGCTTTGCTACTGAGTATTTAAACATTTATTATTTTGTCTTCTTAAACTGATACTTTTATCATCAATAAATGACCTTCCTTATCTACCAATAATCTCTCCCATAAATCTATTTTGTCTGATATTAATCTAGATACATCAACATAGTTCTTAGTTTCTCCACAGCGTATACATTTTTGTTATTTTGTTTTCAACTATTTGTGTCTTTTCATTTAAAACATGCTTGTAAGTATCGTATGGTTGGGTCGTGCTTTTTAATCGATTCTTACACTTTCTACCTTTTAATTAGGGTACATAATCCACTAATATTTAATGCCATTATTTATATATGTTTGAATTTAAGTTTACCATCTTTGTACATAATTTCTAGATGATTTATATACTAATTGTTTATCTGTTCTTCCCTTGTTCTTTCCCTGACATTTGGATGTTGGTGGTCCATCAATGTCATTGTGTTTCATTTCATGTCATCTTTTAATGTTTTAATTTTGACTGTGTGTGTGTGTGTGCGTGCGTGCACACACATGTCCTCATTTGCTGCTGAAGGGAATGATTTAATCACTTCTTAAAAGTGTTATTGAATTGCAACTTAAAGGAGTGATTTCTCTTGACCAGGAGAACTACCACAGACTATGATATCAAACCATACATATCACACTTTGTCTTAGGCAACAGCTAGCATCATCCTAACTAATGCTGAAACAGTATTGGAAGTATGGTGTTATAATAAGAACCCACTTATGACATCAATTTTGTGGTTGGGTAGTAGGTGGTGAGGTAACTCATTCTGGAGTCTTGAAATATAATATGTCATCATAAGGTCATCATAAGGATTGCCAGTATATTTAGTGATAATTTTGCTTTGCCATAAACTGGATTTAGACCAAACACTTTTCCATTCAGTGACTTTAGTGGAAAACATTGAAAAGCAATGTTTTAGTGGAAAACATTGAAAATGTTCATAGTATGTTTGTGGATATTGGGTCCTTCAGCAAATAATTAGGAAATAACTGAAAGGCTTGTTTGCGGAGGTGAAATGGTAACTATAAAGTATAACAATCTGAAGACTCAGAATTGGAAAATTGAACTCTTCCTGAAACCCAAACAGTAGGCAATATGATTTTAGATGCTTTCTAGAGTAAATGCTAATAATGTGTCATCCCTGGCAATGATCACATTAAGTCTGGATTTCTACCTTTACATTGTGGCTGTTAACTTGAGAGAGAGCAGCATAGAGGCAGAGGTGCGCAGAAACAAATCAGACTTCAGTGTTACAACTATGAAGGAATTTTTTGGTGTGGTCTCTGGAACTATGAACATTTGAGAAACAATCAGATCAGAACTTTTAAGTCATTTGTGTTACCAAAGCAATGATGAGCCCAAATAAAAATTCCTTTTAAATGTGCAAGATTTAAAATAATATTTGGGCTCATAAAGTAAGTCATCAAAATGTGGCCTGCAAAAATTTACCAATCCAAGAAGAGAAAAATTCCAAAAACCCTTTTTAGAAATGGCTAGGCAGGACAGTGCAAAAAAAAAAAAAAAGAAAAGAAAGAAAAAAAAAAATCAAAGCCCCCAAACCTAAACAAGGACGATGACAACGACAACAACAGCAGCAACAACAAAAGACAAACCAGATCTCCAAGGAAAGGGCAAAAGGGACTGTGAAGAAGATAAATTTTTCCTAGGGAATAGGGTTTAGATAAAATCAAGAAAATGTTCTCAATGCCAAACCAGAAGATCTACTTTGAGGCTCCCAGGGCCTGTACAGCATGATTTGCTCATCACTATGGAACTGACACACCACCAAGTATTATCCAGCCATGGCGCTGGCTTTCTCTCCAGGGCAGGCATTCCTAAGAGTGAGTGTCCTACTTTTAGCCTTTTTTGCAATTTGAACAGTCTGAGAATTTCCCAAATTATCAAATCCTGATTCCTTTTTGCTTGACAGTCCTTACCTCAATCTGTCTTTTCTTCTTTTCTCTTGGATTTTACTAGACTATCAGATAGAAACCAGGTGGCACCTTCAGAACTTTGCTTGGAAATATCCTAGGCTAAAGACATAGATGCGCTGCTTATAAATTACTCTTCTCGAATAACAGTAGAATACAATTCAGCTAAGATTTCTGTCACCATATGATGAGGTTTCCCTTTTCCCCAATTTCTGATAACATATTCATTATTTTTGAGTTCTTACTAGCAGTGCTATTAATGTTCATGTTTTTACCAGTATGCTATGCATTATGTCTTAGTCATCTTCTTAGATGATACAGATTTTCTCTGCCATGCTGCCCACTTCCTTCAGAGACCACATGTTTCTACTAAGAGTCTGTTCAAGGAAATAAGGCCATTTTTCATTACACTCCTCAAAATCATTTCTTTCTCTACCCATCACCCAATTACAAAGTAACTTCACCATTTTTGAGTACAGTAGCACCCCACCTCCAAGTACTAAAGTATGGATTAGTTTCCCATTGCTGCTTTAAATAAATGCTGTGCTATGTGGTTGAAGTCAAGACAAATGTATTCTATTACAGTTCTGGAGATAAGTCTGAAATGTGTCTTATAGGGCTGAAATCAAGGTGTTGGTTGGAATGGCTCATTTTAGAGGCTTCAGCAGAGATTATTTTCCTTATTGTCTAGCTTCCAGAGGTTGATGACTTTCATTGGCCCCAGCCACATCACTCCAATGTCACTTCCGTCTGGCCTTCTTACAACTCCATTATATGGACCCTTGTAATTCTACTGGGCCCACAGATAATCCATGACATTCCCCCCATTGTAATATCCTTAACTTAATAGTTTATAAAAAGTTTTTTAACCATATAAAGAGATATAATCACAGTCATAATTAGGACGTGAGCATCTTTGGAGATCTGCCATTCCGCCCAGCACAGTCCCATAACTAAATGCACAGTATATAAATATATATTTTAAAATGTTATGTTTTTTTTGCGGTGGTTTTGATTGTACCAAAAAAAGGAGGAAATAAAGAAGGTGAAATGGAGACTGGAACCAAGGAGGATGCAGAGCAAATTAAAAGATGCTGACTAACAGGAGTGCTTAAACGCCACTTATATTGGATTACATTTATATTTGATTGCATGAAGATTTTTCTCCTCATTAAACTATGAGTTATCTTTGTCGTATTCATCACCGTCTTATTTTTTGTGCAGTGCATCACAGTGCCTGATGCATATATGGTGTATAAATATTGGTTTTATTAAAATTTTAAATGTAAATGATGCATTCACATGCCCTTCCTCTTAATAAAGAAGAATATCTATAATCTAAATATGGATCCAAATGACTTTTTTATGTTTCTGAAGCCAAGGGAAATTGTCTATTTAAAATTTAATTTAAAAATGAAAAAAGTAAAGGTTAAAGAAAATGAAAATAGTTATTAATAGAAAATATTTTATTAAATAAGTAATTATAAAGTTACACTTATAAAGAAAATTAAGAATTACATTTAGTTTTAAACATTTAAAAATACTTCTACTATCATTAAATAGTTGATGTGGTCATTAAGATTAAAATAATTTAAAAAGATATTATTCTTAAAATTCTGTTATTGTAGGTTTATTGTCAATACATGAGTTTATTGTTAAGGTAAAAATTCTAAACTACCAAACAAATCCCCTTTATTTAATTCTTAAAAAGAATTATTACTAATAGACAAATAGCTACTCTTTCTGTTTTGTATTGTCAACACATTTTTATGATTTTGCATGGACGATTGTTTTGAAATAACCTTCACTTTCTCAGAAAACTCTTATGGTAATAAAAAAGGAGGACACTCTATGCTTCCTGTGCTAACTCACAAAGCATGTGAAAAACTAATTTTGTAAAATTTGGTTTATGACATCAAATCACAATAGCTTGAGCCATAAGATATTGCTTGTGTTTATTCATATTGACCTTCAAAAATGGCAATTTCTTATGGTTTAACCTAACACTTACTATACCTTGAGGAATTAAAACATGGTCATTGGATTTTCCTGGGTATCTCTAGAGGCTTCCTGAATCCACTCAACACCTTTAGTCATTTCTCAAGGAAACAAAATATGTTTTATTAAACATGCCCTTGTTTAAAGAACATGTATTACAGCACTCCAGGAAAAGCACAGGAGATAACGTAAGATTTTTCTCAGATCTTCGCCACATAGAGAAAGTGCTAATTAGTGACAGTGCATAATTTGAACAATTGCTACTGACAAAGTTCTTCGTAAGCCTATATTTTAAGGTTCTGACAAGTTCCCTTGATTTGAAATTAAATCAATTGCTTCCTGAGGCACTCAGAGTAATGAAAATTCCCATCAATTAATATAGAAATAGGTAGTTTAGTCAGGCACAGATTACATCTCATTACCACCTAGTCCTTCCTTAGGGTCAAGTATGTCATTTATAATTCATTAAAATAGCATACTTCAGCACAAACTAGGTTTTCAGGATTTTTATAACAGGGGTATTATTTTGGAAGCATACATTAAACCAATAATGACACAAAGAACAATGTTGTAAATAGCGTCTTTCACATGATTTGCCTCCACCATCCTGTTACTTGTACAGACACCAGGTCACAATTCATATTATATTAAGCTTAGTGTTCTCAAGTGTAGGGTGTAATGCAGAAGGCTGCACTTCAATTTATGTTTTAGTAAGAGAAGGTAAACAATCAGTGATTAAAGAAAGGACAGAAGAACATATAAATGAAAAGATGCTTGAAGTTACTTATTTACTTTGCATATAACAAAACAATACTCACAGAGAATTTACAGAGTGATCAAGTCCTGACTTCACGTTAATTATTTCCCAAATTTCTACATTATGATGTTTGATCTTCAGTATGATATATTTGAAGCAACTAAAGAGATCTAGCAATTAATTGAGAACCCTTTCTCATACTGGTCTTTAAATAACATTGTCTTAACATAAAGGTAACAAGATACGTGCATTAAAAATGAAATTAGTTAACTTTGTCATCAAAAACAGTTTATAAAAATCTGTATGTCACAGTGCTTTTGCTGAGAATTTAGAAAAATCATGTGTTTCTCCTAAGAACAGATGGTGTAAGGTAAACAACAGTGATATAGAATAAAAATAACTGGGCTCTGATATGGTTTGGCCGTGTCCCCACCCAAATCTCAAGTTGAATTGCATCTCCCAGAATTCCCACATGTTGTGGGAGAGACCCAGGTGGAGATAGTTGAATCATGGTCTTTCCTGTGCTATTCTCGTTATAGTGAATACATTTCAAAAGATCTTATGGGTTTATCAGGGGTTTCTGCTTTTGCTTCTTCCTCATGTTCTCTTGCTGCCACTATGTGAGAAGTGCTTTTTGCCTCCCGCCATGATTCTGAGGCCTCCCCAGCCACGTGGAACCACAAGTTCAATTAAATCTCTCTCTTTTTTTTTTCCCCCCCAGTTTTGGGTATGTCTTTATCAGCAGCATAAAACAAACGAATACAGGTTATTATTTTTATTTCTTGGAAAAGACGAAAAAGACAAACATATAGAGTTGTGCTTTGGTTTAACTTTATTTTTTCCTTGATAAAACTGTAAATATTTTATTTCTGTTGACATAGCCAGAATTTCCTCCAATGTGAATGCTGCTACAATTCACAAGTTCAATTCCTGATGACAAATTGAGTGAAGAAAGAAATTTAGTCTACCCATGTACTACCTGGTATGAGCTCCAGCTTGAAAAATTGAGTTAACATTTATAGTTATAAATACAAAACAACAACAAGTTTTTATGTGGAAAAATATTCTTGCTCCTACGTAAGGTGTATTCTACAGAGACGTTTCTCTCAATCCCCTCTGATTGCCAGTAGATACATTCTTATGCAATTATAAATTTTATAGTCAAGCAAAAACGTTTTAGGTGAGTTGTTTTTCTACTTCTCTGTTTTCGTTTACATTATGGCCTTGCTTTCTTGATACTTTAAAACAGATACCAAAGTGTCAAATGCTTTATTACACTTTTAAATATTCAAACCAAAATATTTTACCGGTGAGGAAAAAAGGCCAGAGTACTAATTTTAACCTAAACATTGAGAGAAACCCTATGACAGCCTGTCAAAAATAATCAGTATTTGGACAATAGATTACTAACAAGGACTTCAATTCCTCTGTGAACATGAGAGTAAACTAAAGAGTGAAATGTAGGGAGCCAAAAGAATACAAATATAGATATAGACATATATAATATAGATATATACTATATAAATTATATATAGTAACAACATAAAATCTCATTATATTTTAAAGATTATTTTGAGCCAGTTATCCAACTTGAAAAAAGACAAAAGTGAAAGTCCAAAATATCATTTTTGGTGAGGCATGGTCATCCACGCCTCTAGTTCCAGCACTTTGGGAGGCTTAGGTGGGAAGACCACTTGAGACCAGGAGTTCAAGATGGCAGTGAGCTATGATGACACCACTGCACTCCAGTCTGGGCCACAGAACAAGACCCTATCTCTAAAACAAACAACAAAAATTAAATTAAGTGTTAAAAATTGTAAGTAATCATTCATAATATTATAATTAATATAGGTTGCTGCAAAAGTAATTACTATAGGTTGGTGCAAAAGTAATTGCACCAACTTGAGTATTTCCAAACTTGATATTATCAGGATAAAATTAAACAGAAACTTCAATTCTTCAGACACAGAGTCAGGGAGTAGACTAACAAATACGAATAAGCCAGATAAGTCTCTTTCAATTCCGTCTACACTATTTCTGTATCTGGTAATTTTTCCTCGAAGAGAAACATTCTATTTTAAGCACCTCTCATTAGAATTCTGCTCAGAATAGACAGCAACTATAATAAGACTTTTTTTTTTTTTTTTTTTTTTTTTTTTTTTTTTTTTAAGTGTTCTGGCTATCAGTAACCTCCAACAAATATCTGGGGGGTTGGTGTCCTCTCCCACACTCAGGATCTTCATCATTAAAATTATTTAGTCCCAGTTTTCTTTCTTTGTAGCATAGTATAATGTTCATAAGTTTTTACAATATTAATGTTTTAATGAGTTATTATTATCTCCCTATGGAAAAATACATTTGAAAAGATAGAAGAAAAGTGCAAACCTTTCCCACAACCTAAAAATATGAGTAACCTATTGTCATAGTTACTTTCTGCCTTTTCCTTTCATTGATTAAACATGGAAGCTCTGTTTATGAAAGCTGTATGTCAAAACCATTTTCCATGCTTCCAAAGACTATTGTTAAACTTTACTCTTAATAGTGGTGTAACATTTATATCAATGTTCCCTAATTTATAACATTTCTTAATTCATGCTTACTTTTTATCTAACTTGTTAGCATAAATTACAATTAGTACATATATTTATTCATAATTTCCTGTCCAATTATAAAAATACTTATTCATATTTTTAAAATCACATGAAGATTCTTATTTTGATTTAGAAATGCTACAAAAAAATACATTGAATATTATAACAAAACGGGAACACTGAATGACATTGAACTGACATTGGCTTCATAATTCTTTGGTAACAGTGCCCTCAATGACCATTCTTTATATTTGTCTTTAGAGAATATCATGCAAAAGGATTCAATGCAGCAGAGAGATGAACTGCACTGACTCAACACACTTCGCCTGTGTTCAAATTTCATTTCTGTCACAGTGGATATATAGCCTTGGGCAACTTATTTAGCCTTTCTGTTTCCCCCTTTCCACATTTGTGAAATGGAGGTGAAGATTGTTCTTATGCCTCTTTCACAAGGTATCTGTGAGGATTAATGAGTTATTATCTATCGGCTATTAGAACCAGTATCTGGTGCATAGTAGCTATTGTGGTAGGAAAACACACGAGGCTACTGATGCTTTTCTAATCCTTTCAAGATTCTTTTTTTTTTTTTTTTTTTTTTTGAGACAGAGTCTTGTTCTGACGGCCAGGCTGGAATGCAGTGGCACGGTCTCATCTCACTGCAACCTCTGCCTCCTGGGTTCAAGAGATTCTCCTGCCTCAGCCTCCCAAATAGCTGGGATACAGGCGCCTGTCACCACGCCAGGCTAATTTTTGTATTTTTAGTGGAGACAGGGTTTCACCATGTTGGCCAGGCTGGTTTTAAACTGCTGACCTCATGATCTGCCCACCTCGACCTCCCAAAATGCTGGGATTACAGGCATGAGCCACCGCACCCGGCCAATCCTTTCAAGTTTTAATTTTCTTCGGGCATATAAATATCTGGTAGTTGGCCCTTAATTCTTTCATGCTTATACAATAATTATTAAAACAGAAACAGAGAGACATGCTTAGAGACTAGAGGAGGTCAGAAAAATATCTGATCAGGCGGAGCAGTAGCTGTTATTCACTAAGTTGAGCAGATTGCAGCTGGCAAGATAAATATGGCTGTGTCTTATTGGTGATCCCAAAACAAAAGTAGGAGCTCACGGCACAGAATTCCACTTAGTCAACTGGCTGGATGGCTGGATTAACCATCTTTTCCCTTTCTGCTATAAACTATGCCATAGGATTCCCAGGGAGCCTTGGTCCTTGCCGGAGGCCACCCATCTCCCACCTTTTTGATGCCCACTCCCATTATCTGAATTTTTCACCTGTACTTTCTCTATTTTTTTGAGATGGAGTCTTGATCTGTTGCCCAGACTGGAGCACAGTGGCTCCATCTTGGCTCACTTCAACCTCCACCTCCCAGGTTCAAGTGATTCTCCTGTCTCAACCTCCTGATAGGAGTAGCTGGGACAACACCACCACACCCAGCTAATTTTTCTATTTTTAGTAGAGACAGGATTTTGCCATGTTGGCCAGGCTGGTCTCAAACTCCTTACCTCAAGTGATCTGCCTACCTTGGCCTCCCAAAGTGCTGGAACTACAGGTGTGAGCCACCATGCCCAGCCTCACCTGTACTTTTGAATGTTCATGGCTATACTATGCCAGTTGTCACTGAAATAAAATAATTTAATGTAAATATTGAAAGAGTTGATAAAATGTACATGTAAAATGAAAATAAGTGTTTTAAAAATAAATTGATACATTTGGTGAGAACTGAAGAAGTTGCATCTCTAAAAATAATAGCAAGAGCTACCATTGAATTAGGTATATGTGAGGCACTATAAAAGATGGAGAAAAAATATAAAACCCAGTAAACTTTGAAACACCCATGAAAATCAAAATATCTTCAACTTTTTACTCTAATGAATAAAATCTTTGAGTTGCAGAATATGCATTCAGGGTATGATTTATCTAGGTAAAATCACAAGGAAGATAATCAGACAAAATTGAGAAGATAAGAAAAGATATGACTTTATCATATTCCCTCCTAAAACATAAACAAATGCTGTTTAGTTGTTTCATAGACTTTATATTTCAGAGCAGTTTTAGGTTCACAGCAAAACTGAGTGGAAATTACAGAGTTTCTATATAGCCCCTGTCCCTACACACACTGCCTTACCACTATCAATAGCCCATGTATTTAGTTTTAACCTGTTGTTTTGACATTATTGTAAATTCATGTGCAGTTGTAAGAAACAATACAGAGAGAACCCATATGCCCCCGATGGTATCACCTTGCTCAACTGTAGTACAAGATCATAATGAGGATGATGTTGACATAGTCTGCTGATCTCATTCAGATTTTACCAGTTTCCCAGCCACTTGTGTGTGTGTGTTTGTGTGTATGTGTGTGTGTGTGCGCACATGGGCGTGCATGCGCTTAGCTTTATGAAATTTCATCATATGTGTGGATCTGCAGGGCCACCGATAGAGTCAAGACACAGGACATTTCCATTACAGAAATCCCCTGGGATTCAATTTTATAGCCACACAGTGACTGGGACCATATATACATTTTGCAAATGTATATAGCATGAGTCACACAGCGTTCTAGGAGTTTTATGAAATTAACTCAGTTAATATTCTTCTTTGAAATTTTACAAATGAGAAAATTGAAAGGCAAGAAAATGAATAATTTTCCTAAATTATAGAGCTGCTCAGTATCTTTCATGGGATTTGAACTCAGGATATCTGGTTCCAGAGAACAAGCTTTAATTCCACATACCAACTCACATATCAACTGATAAGCAAACTCACGTATGTTTACATGTTTTGAGTTAAAATGAAATATTTAAAATACTTTTATGTCTTTTTTGTGATTCACCACTTTTCATCCGTTTCAATCATCCAATCAACTAAGCCTGATAAGATTTACTTTCATAGTTAAAACATACATAGTTCTTGTATTCTAAGCTTACTAAAAATGCAAAATTTAATGTAGATTACTTTTCAGAAAACAAGATCAAAAAAGAAATTTAAGATGAACTCATTATTTCTCTTAGAAATATAAAATTGACTATCAGTATAAGACCATTCAAAATCTAAGAAATTGAATTCTGTGACTCATTACATGGGATTCACTTTTGCTTTCACATATTCCTTAGCAGAGAGGAGACTGATTACTCTTCATCATCAATAAGAAATTAATTCATAGATGTATAGATATACTGCTTTCTTGTCTACCAAGGGGTATTTCTTTGAGCATCTACTGTGTGCCAGGATTTTTGCAGAGATTATAGCCTGGGTTCTCATCTGTACCCTGATTGAGTTTGCAGTCCGGGAGGTTTGTACTGGCAAATAATCATTCGCTGGTGTAAATACAACCTGCAAAGGCAGATGAAACTAACTTTTCTAAGGAAGATGGGAGAATAGTGGTAAAAGAATATTTCATGGAGAGATAGGATTTAAGAGAGACAATACTAAGTGAGACAGACAAGGGAGGAATGATTTAAGCAGTGTAAGTAATACAAACAAAGTGAAAGTCATGAGAATATACACTTCCCTAGGAACAAGACTGAAGCAAGAAATAATACAGAGCGAGGTGTCAGATAAAGAAGTCATCCATGTTGCCAAAGATGGAAAGATTCTGACTGGAGGTAGGAGAAGGACATGAACTGATGACTTGTAGACAAACTATAAAGAAATAATATGGACATTTGATGCCTTGGAGAATGGCAAGAAGGATGTCCACAACTGATACTAAAGAGCTACAATTTTGCATAATTTATGGTGGATGACATTAAACATAGCAGGGGGTCAATATAGGAATTTCAACCCTGATTTCTAGAGCCTTTGATGTTGCCTCCTTATTTTGCCAAAATTTGAATTCTGCCCACTGGCATCTACAGTAAGTACTGTCTGGGAGGCTACAGAGAACAATGATCATGAGCATGTGCCTTGGATTTAAACATACCTGGCCATAAATTCCATCACTTTTGTATTTCTGTCTCTGAATTAGGCATAACACTGGTCCTAGTGCTGTGATTTAGAAAATATGGATAATAGTTGATTCCATCATGTAAATTTGTTATTTAATTTAAATGGAATTATATCCATATAATACAGTGCATAATACATGGTAAGATCTCATCTAATAGTAGATGTGGTTTTCTATTCCTTGACATAGTCAACTTTGTTGTCTGAACTGCTCGTATTTACCGTGGCTTGCTGGAATTTATCCTGGATTCTTCCACTTGCCTGCTTTGCTCCATGGTGGATAATGCGCAGATTGGCTAACAGATGTTTTTATCTAATCTGATTGTTGCATCTTTGTGCCACCAAGAGGACATGGTTTGATTTGAGTTGGCTTTGCATCTATTGTATAAAGTCATCAAATGATACTTGAATATTGTGGTTCTTAAAATTAATGTGCATTATAATCACTTGGAGGACTAGTAAACATACATATTTTTATCCTCAAATGCCAAAAGTTCTATGATGGGTCTAGGAACTTGCATTTCTCACAAGTTCTCAAACAATGCTGATGCTTCTGGTCTGAAAAACCACACTTTGAGAATCATTGCTGTAAGATCATTGAGGTATAAATGTTATTACATTATAGGCTTTACTGATGTATGCATTCACTTCAATTATTAGTGACTGATAAAACACCTGCTTCCAGATTGCATATAACCAGGGATCGAAGAACCCTTCTCTTTTGAAGTTACTACCACATTATAATAAAGCAAAATGAGATGCTGCCCAAGGGAGATGTTATAACAAAATAATGAAATCCACAGGCTACATTCTCTTTACATCTCTTTACATACAAGCTGGGTAATAATTTCAATACTCACTGGGCAAGTTAGTTTCCTTTTGCGGGTTATACTTGGTTTTTATGTAAAATGGTGACAATAGTATTAATATTAATAACGCTTTATATTATTACATGACAATTAGGTAGGAAACTCTATAAGATGTGATAAATGCTAACTCTTATTTCTATTATTTTGCTTAGAAAATTACAAGAGCTCAGTAATTTTATGTATTATCACTCAGGATGTAGAATTTGATTTTACTCCACTTCCAAGTTAATAAGTCAGCTGGTTAGTATTTCATGGATTCTGACACAAACCACTTGAGCTAGAGATAAAGAAACTCATTATTCATGACAAAGCATGCAATAAACTCCATATCTATTACTCTTGCACCTCAAGCTCCACAGGGACTAACTGAGAGGGTACCAAATAGACGCTATGTAGGCAGTGGTTTGTGTCATAGCTGAGAAACATTGGTCATGTAGAATCTACCTCTTTTATAGCAGGCAGTACGTAAGCCTGGTCTTTATTTCTGGAGGGAGCTATTATTTCATCTGCAAAGGCCATTTAGTGTAAACATCACCTTGAGAAGTGCCTGCCACAGAGAGGCCAAGGTTTTGTATTCGTGGCAAGCCTAAAAGATGTGTAACAGCACAAGACATCTACAGAGAAGTACCAACAAGCATAATTTCTGAAGTATAACACCGGACAATTAAGAATACTGCACTCTTTTGATAGTATGACTTATTTATTCAATTTAAACATATTCACTGTGTGCCTACTCTGTATTAGACATTGTGCTATATGCACAAAATGGATATTGCTTCTGTTACATTTCAGTGAAGGGGACAAAAGTAAAGTAATAAGGGCACAGATACGTTCATAATTTCTGATTTTGATAAGGGTTTTGAAGAAGGAGCAGAAGTGAGGAAAACATCTGATTTAGGTGGAAGAATCAGGAAAGCTCTCTCTGAAAAAGGGACTGATAAGCAGGACAGAACCACATGAATAACGAGAGGCGGGAGTAACTCTCTTCCTATGTGGTAGGTCCCTGAAGAGCTCTTTTTTAAAATGTATGTCAAAATATAAAATACCTTATCTTCACTCAGAATTCTTCCAACTTATTCATTTGATGCTCAGAATTTTAAATAAGGAAAGTTGCTCCTGGGTTTCAGGCACAATCGAAAACTCTAAAACAAGACGTTGCTGCTTTTTCAGACCTCTACTCGATTCCACAGTTATGCTTTATTTGATTGAGTACTATTTTTTGTAAGAAGTTCAACAAATTGTAAGAAACAAATCAAAAGGGATTCACACATTTGGAAGAACCTGTTCACTGTGCGAGAGATAATTGCACTACGTCTTCCTTTGATCAGAGAGGCGCCTCTGAAGAATTAATTCTACGGTAGACACAGAGGGATAATCCTTTCAGTATCTTTATTTCATTCTGACTTTTGAAATTATGCGCACTCCTCTGATTTTTAAAAAAATCACCTGTCATTACATTTTCCTCACTTGTCATTTGATAGATCCAAACAGCCTTAAAGAAGGATCTCTGATTCAAACAAACAATTATTTAATTCAGAGCCTCCTCTACTTTCTATCTTAATGTAGCAGAGTGTCCCAGCTGGGCTCAAACCAAGATTTCATTTGAATGTTTATGAGCTGGTAGGCTGTCCATCTCTCTGGTATATAGTCATATGTTCATGAGTTGATCAAGAGCTTTTAGGATCGTTTGCAGGACTTGGGAGAAGAGACTGAGGGAGGTATGTGCAAAGTGTGAGAGAGAGAAATGGGGCAGGGGAAAGTGGAAGAGGACGAGGGAGTAGGAGAGAGAGAGGGAGTGTGTGTATGAGAGAGAGAGAGAAAGAGGGAGAGAGAGAGAGAGTAGTGGCATGGCCATCAGTAGTCTGCCCACCATGACAGACTACTTTTGAGAGAACTCTATAAAGTGCTGTTAGTATCGCAAGCTAGAGGAGCTGTTTAATAATAGTGATTCGACAACTACAAAACTCTTTCAAACTTAATTACAGTCAGCATTATAGGGAAAAGTGATGTGTAAATTTGGGCTGAGGTCAATTCTTTCTCCATCTCAGACAGGTTGTTCTTGTCTTTCGTAAATATAGGCATTCTGAGAACTCTTATTAGTTCCTAGTACAGGCAGTGCAGGGTACCTTGATGAAGAATCCAGAGCAGATGAAACTGGAATTTTGGAAGAGCTTGCAAAATATACCCTTAGGACCTCTTAACAAAGATTATGTGAAATAGCCAAGAGTCACAGCTGCTGAGTTCCTGTAGTTATGCAAGGTGCCATCTAAAAGTTCCACTAGTTAGTGCAGTGACATTTATGTAAGCACAGTTCTCCCACAGATTTGCGATAGGACTCTAAATGAACAAATAAATGTCTAAGACTTTGTTTTCAATCACTGTAATACCAAACTACATTGCTACATCCAGAAGTAAACATGGACCACGGACAAACAATTACATAAACTGATGACACACCAACAACAAACACCAATTCATTGATTAAAATTTTCACTTTCCAAGTTTTTTAACTTTGTACAGATGTAGTCATAGTCTAAAAATATGTTCAGTAATTAAGCCATGTACTTTTAAAAATGCCCACAAGAGTTAGTTTTTCTATTTAATGAAATTATAATGAGTTGAGTTTGATAATGTACTTATAACTTAAAATGATAGGATCTAATCTTGGTAAGTCATGTCAACCTTATTAATGATGCAATTCTGAAAGCTGCCAATTCCTTAGGTGACACTTTTAGGTAACTTATACCTCTGATTTTCCTCAAATAATTAGATCAACTTATTTTAACATCTTTCAATTCAAAAAGCTGATTTAGTCATTGACACAGGTTCAGAAACAAAATACTCATAACCTAGTGCCACATATTTTAAAAACACAAAAACGTCAAAATCAAACAAAACAAAATCAAGTGGTTTGTGAGAGATTGTATTTTTTCAAAAGTTTTTTCTGCATTACTTGTCAATGCATTCATTTCTGGAATCGATCAAGTGGTGGAATGTATGTGTCCTCCCCTTAAGCCTGGTGAGTCTTTGTGATTGCTTTAACTACTAGAATAAGAAAGGAGTGATGCTATGTGACTGAACTTAGGGCATAGCATGTAATCAAGCTTTTCTCTGGATCTATTTCATTCACTGTGAAGCCCAAGACACACGGAGAGGCCTATGTGGAGAGGAACTGAGCTCAGGCAGCATCTTCATCTGATCTCCTAGTTGACAGCCAGCCAAACCTTGCCAGCGAAGTGAAAAATGGGCCATCTTGGAAATGGATTATCCAACCTTCAGGAAAGTTCTCCCTACCAATGCTCCATGGAGCACTACCATGCTCTGTCAAAATTGCAAATTCGTAAAGAAAATAAATGGCAGTTGTTTTTAAGACCGTATGTTTTTGAGTGGTTTCATTTGCGTCAATAAACAACCAAAGTATCAATTTTTTAAACAAAATTAAAATTATCCAAAATTTAAAAATAACGTAAAATGAAGACTCCACATGCTTCCACTTTTGTTGTGGAGTATTGTCTAACAGGTCTTTGAAAGGATGATTTAATTTTCTAGCTTGCAAGCCTTTCTTTGACTTGTTATACATTTTTGATGAAGACACAGGCTCTGCACAGTTACATGTCAATGTATAGATTTTTGTCTCCAGTAGAGATGCAAATAATCTCTATACTGTAAAGAGGATAACTACAAAGCTAACAGTCTCAATGTGGGTAGGGCATTAAGCCATTATGTATCTATTAGAACACTCATTTCTGTATTTCTTCCAACTGCTTGACTGTAGATACTTACTTTCTTCAAGTGTCTTTGAATCAGATTTACTATCCTATTCATTCCCTCACTTATGAGTTAAGAAAATCTTTGACTTGTGTTTATATTGGTATAATCATCATGTTTCATAAAATTTGTGAAAGTATATTTCACATGGGTAAAATAAACATACTTAAAATTTAATGGAGCTGGTACTGTCAGTAAAGATGGCAAAGGACCTCTGAAATTATCTCCAAAATAAGAGCAACAAGAAAATTGGCAAAGATGTTGAGAATAATCGTTGATAGAACTCCAGATATTAACAAAAGCTTGCAGCAATCCAAAGTGCTTGTTCAAGTAAGATGACTGAATTTCAGCAATAACTGAACTCCAGTGAGCTTCCTGGAATTTTCCTCACCCTTTTTCCATCTCTTCACTCTGCCATATCCTTAAAAATCAATGCCCTATGATCATAGTAAAAGTAGTTACCTGGAAGCCACTGGGGCTTCCAGACCAAGGCTGGAGCTCCTTCGAAGCCTCATTCCCATGGAAGTGTCATTATTTGACCTGTCTGAGACCCCCCCAGAACATATTACCTGCCAAGCTGGTTTTATCTGACCTGCCTCAGAACTCGCCCAATGAAAAATGCTTTATTTCCGCTTGTCAAATACGATTATAGGACATTGTCTAATTTTATGGGTACTCAAATTTCTAGATGCTGGATAACAGTTGGGAAAACAATAGGGACCAAAAAAAGCTTAAAAAGAAAAGCTTAGGAATAAGATTGCCGTAAGGGATCTGAAAAACTGACATATTCTTGGAAGTCTAGAAAATCATATGAATGCAGAAGACTGTCCACATGTCAGGAAAGATCTGAGAAGGCCTAAAGATCTCATCTCTGCCTAACTTTGAGGCTCATGGCAAACAAGAAGTAAAGCAGAGGTGGAAGCCATGACCATCACATACAAAGAACACAGAACACCTTGAAAGAATGGAAAATTAATGATCCCCAGCATTTAATGAAATATCTGACCAGTAATTTGTTGACTACTAAGTTAACCAATCGAAGACTTCAGTGGCCATAGATGACAAAAAATATAGACTTATGTTTAATTCAAACGGGTTACTAAAACAACAGACGCCACCAACAACAACCAAAACCAACAACAACAAACCCTGGGGAAGAGTAGAATCTGACTTTTAGAGTTGGCACATTATATTATTTATGGTGTCCACTTTTCAACCAAAAGAATGTATAAGGCATACAAAGAAACAAGAAAGTGTGGCTTGTAAACAGAAATAAAAACAATCCACAGAGACTCTCCCTGTGGAAGTCCAAATATTTAATATATTGGACTAAGAATTTAAATAAGGTATTTTTAGGTATGTCCAAATAACTAAAATAAACTATATACAAAGATGGAAGAGAAAAACAAGAATAATATCTTACCAGATAGAGACTATCAATAAAGAGATACAGAGATTATAAAATGAAACCATATAGAAATTTTGGAGTTAAAAATATATTGATAAAAATATACCAAAGGGGCTGGGTGCAATGGTTGACACCTGTAACCACAGCACTTTAGGAGGCCAATACGGGTGGATCATCTGTGGTCAGGAGTTCAAGACCAGCCTGGCCAACATGGTGAAACCCCATCTCTACTTAAAAAAAAAAAATGCAAAAACTTAGCCAGGCATGGTGGTGGGCACCTGTAATTCAGGCTACTCGGGAGGCTGAGGTGGGAGGATCACTTGAAACCAGGAGGCAGAGGTTACAGTGAGACGAGACGGTGCAATTGCGCTCCAGCCTGGGCAACAAGAGCAAAACTCCATCTAAAATAAATAAATAAAATAATACACACACACACCAATGGGAATTAATAGCAGAATTGAGTGAAAAAAATTAATCAGTAAGCTTAAATTTAGGTCAATTGAGTTTATCTACCCTGAGAACAGAAAAACAAAAAGGAATGGAGTAAAGTGGACAGAATTTCAGAGACCAATGGGCACAATCAAGTGGTGGTGCTAAAATAAAGTTTATGTCTACAACTTTGCTATTATGTTATAATGGGAGTCTAAGAAGAGGATAGAGAAAAACTGGCAGAAAGCGTACATGAAAACGTAATGGTCAAAACTTGTCATCTTTGAAGAAAAACATTAACCTTTACATCCAAATCAACAAACTGAAAGTAAGATAAAGTCAAAGAGATTTGCACCTAGATACATCATCGTGAAACTGTTAAAACCAAAGACAAAAAGAATATCTTGTAAGCAAGAAAGGAAAAGTGACTAATGATAAACAAGGGGACCTTAATAAGATTTACACCTGATGTCTCATCAGAAACCGTGGTGGCCAGAAAGCTATGCAATTAAATATTTCAAGTGAAAAAAGGAAAACATGGTCAATAGCAAATTGTATAATCATTAGAACTACCCTTCAGAAAAAGAAAAAATTAATAAATATTGACTGCCAGATAGACAAAATTGAGAAATTCAATAAATATTAAAGGAGTCTTACTCATTTAAATGAATAGACACTAGACTAACTCAAATAAACAAGAAGAAATAGGGTAACATTAAATTCAACTATGCCTATATAGTTACATGGGAAAATAAAAAGAAGATGTAAATGTAGTTTTTGCTGGTAGCTCTTTTTTCTTCTATTTCAGTTGAGAGATAATTGCATGAAGTAATAATTATACATGTGTGTTGATGGACACACAATGCTAAAGATGTAATTGTGTGTAACACTGTTGAAATGATGTTGTTATTAATGTAAGCCAGACTGTTATATTATACATTAAAATGTTTATTGTAATCACCAGGTCAATCACAAAGGAAATAACTCAAAATATGATAAAAGAAATAACAAAAGCTTTAAAATGGCCCACTAGAAAATATTTATTTAACACAAGAGAATACAATAATTGAGTTACAGAGAAATAAAATTACATAATAGCAGAATGACAGACATAAATTTTATTTTATCAGAAATTAAAGTAAATGTAAGTGGGTTAAAAACTCTAATTAAAATTCAGAGATGGGCAGAATGGATTTAAGAACAACGTGATCCAATGATATACATACAAGGTATACATTTCTTTAGATTCAAAGACACAAATAAGTTGAAAGTAAAAGGATAGAAAAAATATTTTATGCAAATGGTAACAAAGGAAGGCTTGGGTAGTTATACTAATTTTGGACAAAATAGGCTCTGAGACAAGAATTGTAGTTACAGATAAAGGACATTATAAAATGATTGACATGTCAGTGTGTTAAGAAGATATAATAATTATAAGCACCTATGCAACAATGGAGCCTCCAAATACACAAAGCGAAAAAAGATAGAATTAAAGGAGAAAAAATAATTAAAATAATGGATATTTTAATTCCTCACCTTTGAAAATGGCTTGAGCAACTACATAGATAATCAATGAGGAAATAAAAGACTTAAACAACACTAAAACCTACAAGATTTAATAGATATCTATAGAACTCCTAAGTTAATAATAGTAGAATGCATATTTTTCCCATGTGCACGTAAAATATTCTCCAGGATAGACTAAATGTCACAATAAAAGACTAAACATATTTACAAGAATGAAAATTATATGAATAATATTTTCTGATGAAAATTGAAGTAAATTGGAAATCAATCATTAAAATAAATTTGGAAAATTGTTGATTATGGGGTTATTAAACTATATATATCTATATAACCAACAAGTGAGAAAAGAATTAGAAAACACTACAAGTGAATAAAGATCAAACAAGACAAAATGTATAGAAAGTAGCTAAAACAAGGATTAAAGAGAAACTTATAGTTGTACATGACTATATTAAAAAAGAAAAGAGATCTTAAATCAATAACAATATTTCATATAAATAAACTAAGAAGAGCAAGCTAAACTCAAAGCAAGGAGAGAGGAAGAAATAGAAAAGGTTGAATAGAAACAAACAAACAAATAATACAGAGAATAGGAAAACAATAGATATCACACAAAAAATCAAACATTAGTTCTTTGAAATGTTTTTTTAAAGTCAAACCATAGGTTAGGCAGAAAAAGAAAAAATAGAAAAGATTCACATTCCTAAAATCAGAAATGTAAGTAGGGATGTTATTAGAGACTCTAGAAAACATGAAGAATTTTGAAAAATACTGTGATTCTCTTATATTTGTTCATGGAATTGTATACCAACAAATAACAAACAATAAATTTGATAAACAATATGGAATTTAAAAAATCCTGGAAAGACATAAACTACCAAAATTGACCCAAAAGGAAATAGAAAATCTGAGTAGATCTATGACAAGTAATAATATTGCATTAGCAATAAAAAATATTACCACAAGGGAAAGCCCAGGAGCAAATGATGCCTTCACTGGTGAATTCTTTCAAATGTTTAAAGATAAATTAACACTCACCCCAACCTCTGCAAAAAAGAAACAAGTAAAAGAAAAGGGCAAACTTTCTTATTTTATGGAGCCAGTGTTACTCTGATGCCAAACAAAACAGGCAAAGACTACAAGAAACAAAAACAAAACGAACTAAAAAAAAAAACAAAACCTACAGACTAATAGCCCTTCTGAATGCCAGTGTAAAAATGCTAACAACAAACTCTTACCCCAACAAACTGAATGCAGTAACCTATTAAAACTGTATACACCATGATCAAGTGGAAATTATCCCAGAAATGCAATGTTGGCTTAACATGTGAACATCAAACAGTGTATGAAACCATTTAATAAAATAAAGGACAAAAAAACACATAATCATCTTTGTAGATGCAAAAAAAAAAAAAAGCATTTGACCAAATTGAATATAGTCAAAAAAAGTCCTGGCCCCCACTTGTCTTCTGCTAGCTTCCCTTTAATGAAGAAATTTGGGATGTGAAGACATAATGACTTATTTAACTTTCAGATATTTCTGAAAGAAAAATACAAAAACAGTAAAATTGATGCTGCATGATGGAATGAGTCACTGGCCTAACTTTGTATTTTCAAACAGGAAATACAATTTTAAAAATAGCCTGTAATAGATGATTTATTATTTTTCCTAGTGCCCAAACTTCAGTTTCTCCTATGAACTCTTAAGTTGTTTTAAATTTAAAATGCTTATTTGTCTAACAGTCCGTAAACTTTACAAAATTAGTATGAGTGTTTGAATAATTTAATTACTTTTTCCAAGGTCACACATTTTTACAGTAAAAGAACAAGATGAGAGCTTTTTAAAAAGAAATTAAATACTTACATTTTAATCTTTGCCTGATGTCACTCTTTTTCAAAAATTGTTTAGTGTTGCCAATAGCTTAGTATTTGCAAACAAACTGAAGATGTCACCAAAAACCCTATCCTCACATATGTTACATTCACCTCAATATATCAGTTCCCTGGAAGAACAGAATCTAAAGAGTGATATCTTGTCCGTTTCCTGTGAACGATACAAATTTTCTTCACAAGGTGTTGAAAGGATATACTAATTATATAAGTGAAAAAAGTAATGTGCTGTAATAATTGAATGAAAGTTACATGATTCTTTTGACATGGTACGAGCCATATGTTTGCTCTTAAAAGGGAATATAAAATGCAGAGAAGCAAAAAAATACTTGCAAATGACCGTAAAACAACTGCAGTGTGAACTTGTACATATTTTTTATATATTCCTCTGTTCCATCATCTATGGATCCCATCCACCCACTATCAATATATATTGTCTATCTATTTATTTAAAAATCTGTCACCTGTCTCTGTCATCTAACTATACTATCTGGTTTGCCAATGAGAATCAACAAGATCATAACACAGATCATTTTAAAATCAGAATTTTGTCGTTTAACCATATAATGTCATTATTTCTATTTCCACAAACATTCTTCATCATTGTTAATGAGTAAAGAATATTATATTAATGCATGGGAATTATATTTCAATATATACACGTTGTAGCAGACACTGCTGATTGCATTGCTCATAATTATTGTCCTTCTCTCTGACCTTTGTGTCCACCTCTGTAATGCTGGGAAAGTTCAACCTATTCTAATCTACAGAGAGAAATTCTGATGGACTTGAAGAAATTGGTGGTGTCCCCATCCTATTTGTAGCCAGAGTTTCTGAGATGAAAATGTAACATAATTCTGGCAAATAGGATGTAACACATAGCAATTTGATTAAATGTGCTCCAATTAATGTGTTATCATCATGAACATCAATGTATTTAGGAAATAGTTCTAGCGTGGCCTAGATGATCAGAAGGTATATAAATTCATTAAAAATTTTTCACTTTTATCTTTTTGGAGGAAATGATTTGAAAGCATAATATCTGATGCATTTTTTAACTGTTAAGATTCAATTATATTTTAATAATACTGTTATACTCTGGTCATAATATATAATATATTACACTTAGGGAGTTTAAAATTATGTAACATTACATTAGTAAATACTTATATTTATCCAAATATCTTTGAGATATTGATATTCTGCACAAGGTTTATTTACAATTAAAGTCTGTGTGTATGTATATATACATACATGTCAAAGCTATATACGTGAGTGTGTGTAAAATATATTTAGAACATATTGTATGTTTCTCTTTCATGCTATTTATCTGTGGATATATACACATATATAGAGAGAGAAGATCAAAATTTAGATTCATTTGTCAAAAGAACATTTTAGGGAAAGCCCCAATAGCCTGTTTTCTGTATATATATTTTACTGCTAATCATATGTAATTCTAAATTATTATAGATTTAGTTTCCTTAACCTTTATATAGGAAAATTAAAGGCTTTGAGAAGAGTTAATCCTATCAAAGCAGCTGCTGAACAATATCACCTGAGTTCTCTGCAAATCAGATCCCACTAAACACCTTGAAAGGCCAGACGGGAACCCCTAGATGTTCACAGGAAAAAGGAACGATGCTGTTAAATGACGACCATGCAAAATGTTTAACAACTCATTTTTATCCTCAGTATAAGAGTTATAGTTTTCATGTTCTGTTTTATTTTTCGTATTTAACAAAAAAAGTTTATGTCTTCACATGCCATACGTAACCAGTTTCATGTCCTACTGGGTCGAAAAAAAAGACTGCAGAATGAGAATGCTTTCTAAAATTGGCTTTTGCCCTTTGCTAACTTATGTATTCAACAGCTAGATTCAAAAAATGTTTTCACAGTGGTGTACTTAAGGATGCTATAGGTACAAAGTTTGAGCACTTAAGTACAGCGGTTATGCGTATACAGAAATACAAGAAAGGCAAGTAGTGGCTAATATCAGAATGACTATAATGCATGCCTATTCATTTGCAAGTCTTGCAAATTATGGAATATTCAGGAAGGGTAAAGAACAAGGAGAATATACAAAGACAACAGGAAGGAAGGGATGAGCAAAAAATTCCATATGCTCAGAAGAAAATTTGAGGAGGTAGGAGTATCATTTGCATGCTCATTTTATACAAATGTCTCCTATTATTTTTTGTATGGTACTCTCTTAGTAATTAATTGAGGGGTGTGTTGTGTGTGTGTGTGTGTCTGTGTGTGTGTGTATGTGTGTATATCAGGTAAGACTAACAGTACAGTGTATTTATCCCAGGTGTTACTTTGTTCTTACAGGAGCTTATTTATGAGGTCCTGAATTTCACTTATACAAACACATCTAAAAACGTCTCCATCTCAAGTGAATTAAATGACAAAGAAAATGGTCTGTGTATTACATTTGATTCATCCATAATGAACGCAAACAGGGTCAATTCTAGACACCAAGTACAAGCTTTTTATTTTAAATTTAGTATATGACAGGGATTCATTTTCTTTCCAGAAATGTAATGCTAAACATTGACCATTTAAAACCTACTATGATGCTGAATGGAAAAAGATTAATAAATCAAATGCATTAACATTGCAAATGTCTTTGAATTTTACAGGTTGCTATCAGAGTACTGATTTTATTTGACTCTATGGAACCATTATGCTAGCTGCTGCTCTAAATTTAGCTCTTTGAATGCCTGATAAAATGTCATGTACTGCAAGTCCATTATAAGCACATCAACTCTTGCATCTGCATTTTGCAAGTTTAGACAGTTATTCTTTGAAAGAACTCTTAATGGGCTTTAGCATTTGATGAATTGTGAACTATTTTACCTGTACTACCTAGGACAAGGTTACCCCAGTCAAAACAGGTATGTTTCTACTTCTGAATTAAAGACTAGAGCAAATTCAAGAAAAGTAATATCCATAATACAAATTTTCTTAGGATCTATTTCTAGGCATTTTGAAGTAGAGAATTCATTGAGTCAAAATATAAAAACATAAATATATTTTTATTTATTAAAAAATTTTAAAAGTCTAGTAATAACAATAGTAGCAGTAGGTTATTTTTGTGGAATATACAGGTGAAACCAAAGGTTGGCTTATATAATGATATTTAATTCTCACAGTAATTCTTCATGTAAGTATTACTTTCCCCATTTACAATTGAGGAGACTGAATTTCAGAAAAGTTAATTATTTTTGTAAGCCTTGCAGACTTAATCAAAGCAGAGTCAGGTTTGGAGCCCAGAGGTGGGTAGTTCTGAAGTCATTCTACTACTTAACCACCCTAATAGAAAATGTGTGGTTAGTTGTTTCTTTCTGCTCTCATAATTTTACTTGCCATCAGCTATGGCAAACAATTTAGATTGCAAACATCAAAGTGGTTTCCTGGGTAAGACCGACAGCTTTGAGTAGTTTTCTAGATGTGTTGAATACCCTAGACATCCTTTGGTAACCTCCCATGGCAGGGCAACACTACCCCAGAAATAGGCTTTCTTGTGCTAAATCAGGAGTAGAAAGAAAGAAGGACTGATTTTGATCTATTGCTTAGCCAACAGTTTCTCCTAGTGGAGGCAGTTCCCCAGGGGAAAATTAGTGTTTCATTTAAGCTATAAATATTCAAAATAATGACATTTGTTCAACCACGTACAAGTTTAATATACCTTCATAGTCAAGACAAGTTTTGGTGATGCAGTAACTCAAAAAATTATGCAACCAATTCTTATTATTTTTAATGTTTATTTTTAATTGATATATATTAATTATATGTATGTATAGGGTATAGAGTGATATTCTGATACATGTGTGTGATACATAATGATCAAATCAGGGTAATTAACACATCTATCACCTCAAACATTTATTCTTTCTTTGTGTATCATACGGCTAATTATGACTAAATTGAAGTTTCAGTCTTTAGATTCCAATTCCTTTGCATTTTAAGACCATGTGGCTCTGGTAGATATAAAATTTGGAATGTGTACTCATAGTTTTCTGTATTTAATTTTTAAACAATAAATTGAGTGATTTAACAGTCTATGCTCTCATGGTGCAGGGGTTTTTGTGCTGTTTTTAGTTTTTCTTTTATTTTGTTGTTCTTCTCCTGCAGATTGTTGTTTTGATTTATTTTTCATAGGTCAATAAAGAAAGTAATAAGTATGGACAGATTTAGGCAGACACTGCTATTTCCCCAACCCAGCACAATAAAAGGTGAGTCTGTCAGGATTCTTCCCCATCTTGCCGGTGAGTGTCTGATGTAGAAACCTGCCAGAGGGTGCAGACCTCCCTATACTCTCTCACTGGCTCCTACTTGGCCTTTACCAAGGCATTCTAAATTTCTAGCTGAATTTTCTTACCATATTACATGGTATTGAGGGCATCTGTCTCAGGTAAGCAAACACTCAGATCCCACAGCAATCTGTGTGTCTCCAGATTTTGGGACAGTTGATTGCCCTTAGAACTTAGTTCTCTGACGGTTTTATGGAAAGTTGCTGACTTAAGGTGTGTCTTGTGTTTTTCTTGTTGTAAGGGTGGGAGCAACACTTTCCAGCTTTCTTTATGTGCAAGTTCTCAGTCTGTGGCAGGCACAGGTGCATAGTTACATGACAATATTTTAACAGCAGTGACAGGTCCAAATAATGGCAGCACAGAGGTGGGACACCTGCCCCAGTCTCCAGCAATAAGGAGAGACTTTCTTTAGTAATTTATTTTAAAAACAAAAATTTGAATCCTAGAGGAAAAGGTATTCCCAAGGGGAAGGTAGAGCATGGGAGATGGTCTGCATGTGGAAACAGAATTTTGTGATCAAGAGCATCATAAACAGACTGGGATGTTACAGCTTGAATCCCAAGGAAAAGATTGCCAAGAAGTAAGATTGCTAGAAAGGAAGACAATTCCAGACACCATATACCATTTTGAGAATTTAAACTGTGTTTTTCTTAATTATGAGAAGGTGTGGAATGTTTATATAGGTAGGTAATGCAGTGAGCTTTATGGTTTTCATAAATCTTGAGTCTATGTGCAAATAGTAGATTAGAGAACAAATGCAGGATATCATTCAGCACACTCTAACAGTAGCACAGAAATAAGACAGAGCATGAGCTGCAGCTATCACAAATGGGAATAGAGAGTAGGAGTTAATTTGGTAAAACTTGGGAAGTAACATAAAGTTTCAAGAGTGATTGGGTAAAAGAGGTAAGAAGATAAATGTCTGAAGGATGATTCTCCAGGGTCTTGACTAAATATTTGAGGTATAGAAAAGAAGTGCAGATTTACTCAAGGAGAGGATGAGTTTGTTTTATGACCTGTGAAACTTGAGCTGTGTACAGAACGTCAAGGATGGCTGTGTTCAGCAGGCAGTTGAGTGCATGATTCAGAAACTCAGATGACCTGGTTGAGCCTGGAAACAGAGGCTTGTCTTTAGCATAAATGTGGTGGTTTGAACTATGTAAATATGTGGGATGGTAAGGTTGCTGTGACAAGTGAGACGAGTAGAAGACTGGGGACAAAACTTTGTGAATGCATTGAAAGGGTTGGCAAAAGAGCCCAGGAACTGGCTTGAAGGAAATGGCAATAGAGTCAGCGAGTGCTACTGTAAAAACCAAAGGATCTAAGCTTTACAATGAAGTTAAAAAAAAAAAAAAAAGAAAAAAAAAGTTGACGGAGAGCTGAAAACAAATGAAAAAACTGTTGGATTCAACAAGAGGGAAAATTGTAGAAAGGAGTTTTAGTAGCATGCTGAGAATGAAAGTCAAATTTCAAATTAGAAGATACGCCAGAAGGTGAACAAATGAGAATAGATTATATTTACAAATAATTTTGAATAAGATGAGACTAGAAGAGACTCTATTGCTCTCAGAAAATACTGCAAATGATGATGTAATGAAGAAACCAAAGAATCAGAACTGCTAAAATCCCAACTGTCTGTGTGTCTGTGCCTAACATTCCAGCCTGACTTAAGATTCTGGATTAATTTGAAAATCCCAACAATGTCTCTACTCTCTAATTTGTCTCTTCCTGTAAATTCATTTGTCATTCATTTTTCTTTCTCTTCTTCCTCTTTTTCTTTTCCGCCCTCCTTCCTGCCTCCCCTCCTTCTTCTGCTGTTGCTTCTCTTCCATCCTTCTCATTCTTGCTCTTTCTTTTCTCTATCAAATTCATATAAAAATGACACATATTGAAACATAAATTCTAAAAGGATGAGAAAATCAAGGCAAAGGACACACTAACTTACGGGGACTGATTAATTTTTAAAAAATCAACTGCAATGAGAGCTAAAGAACTGGTAAAGTGTTCTTTGAAGCTAGAAAACATTGGCCACGTGTAATGTTTCCTTCTCATGGGAACAGATGGATTTGACAAACATTACTATTTTTTTCTGGAACTTGGTAGGGCAAATTTTTACTTTCTATCCTGAGATAATGTGTACTATTCAAGAAGAAAACAGAAACTAATAGTAATCTGCAAAATTCCGGTGACATCCTTGTGTTTCCCAAAATTGTGCATACTTAGTATCTTAGTGTTTCTATTAAAGAATGGGGAGATACGCACCATGATAACACCACAAACACACACACACACACACACACATACACACACATACACATAACTATACATTTCTCTGAAGCCTTACTTTGAAAAAATGTACAAGTGGAAATTTTAGATGTCTGCCATTTCTGCCACAAAAGAGGCAGTACACAGATCAGAGCCACAGCACTTCCTTGAGACAGTTTTGCTCATGGAACTTCCCCAGAGACACACATTCACACATCTCTGTCTTTGTCCCTCCATACATTTTTGGGTAAATCTAGAATACAGCAACAGGAGTCAGAACATAAAGTCTTTCTAGGGACTAGCCATAAATAGTAAGAATTAGGTCTATAGTACCCAGGCCAAGTATGACATCACATCTGCCTACTGTGTACCAGACACAAACAACCCTCATTGATATGAAAGAGGCCCAACATTATATTGGTCCAATACAACGTCAATATGACAGAGGCAGGCAGAGATTAAATATGCCTCATAGAGAATTAATTTTATTATTTTGCATTCTTTCTAAGTTTTCTATTTGGCCAATACATTTTTTATTTCTACTTAGAGTTTAACTAATTCATTCACTACTTTTTCATAGAAAAAGTACTGTAAAATGAAAGGAAAATCTGCAGTAGAAAGTCAGGGGTATGTGACTCTCATTTGATCTTAAGATCGATCTTGATTGATACTAACTTATATTTATAAACATGCTTGATTTCTATTTGTCTCTTTCTATATGTAGGTATTCTCTGTAACATATATAAATGAGGAAGCATAATAACACAATCAAAAACGCCCCATTTATGATAGCAAAGATATGTAACAGTTCTGAAATCTAAAAAACTGACTAATTTTTAACATGTTTTGTGGTATTTATCTTGCCTCCTGGATCTGTGGATTTCTTTCATTCATCAGCTCCTCAATTTTTATTTTTTCTTCTTTTGAAAATCTTATAAGAAATATCTTAATTGCTGTCATTTGACACTCCACGACTCAACAATGGTTTATAATTTTGATCCCCTTGCTCGTCAGTAATGCATTCCAGCTTATTTTTTTTTTATCCATATCTATATTTGTATCTTATCTAACTGTATATGGTTTGGCTATACTTTTACTTCATTTAATTTCTGTTTTCATTATCCTTTTAATATCCTGTATATTCTGGATGCAAGTCCTGTTCATTATAGTTTTTAGTTTTCTATTGCTGTCAAAATAGTTTGTTAATCTTTTCATGTGTTTGTGAACATTTGGATTATTTCCAGGCTTTAGGTATTAGAAATCAATCTGTGATGAATATAGGTGTACAAGTCTTTGTATGGAAACATGCTTTCAATTTTCTCATGGAAAGTGCTAGGAGTGGCATGGTTGCATCAAATTGTCAATGTATGACTTACTTATTAAGAACTATGAAACTATTTTCCAAGTGATTGTATCATTTATATTCCTGCAATCAGTGTACAAAATGCAGTTCCTCCACATTCTTGCAAATGCTTGATATGGTCAGTGTGCTTACTATTGGATATTTTAATGGGTATGTCATAGTGTCTCATCTGGCTTTATCCATACGTTGCTAAGAACTAGTGATTGCAAGTATCTTTTCATGTACTTGTTTTCCATCAACATCTCTTTGGTAAAGTATACATTCAAATATTTTCCCCATATTTTATTGGGTCATTTGTCTTCTTAGTATTGTTTTAAGTGTTCTTCTGGACACAAGTCCTTTATCAAATATAGAATGTATTCACTGATCATTAGAGAAATGCAAGTCAAAACTGCAATGAGATACCATCTCATGGCAGTCAGAATGGCAGTTACTAAAAAATCAAGAAATCACAGATGCTGGTGAGGTTGTGAAGAAATAGGAACACATTTACACTCTTGCTGGGAGTGTAAATTAGTTCAACCATTGTGGAAGACAGTGTGGCAATTCCTCAAAGATCTAGAGCCAGAAATACCATTTGACCCTGCAAACCCATTACTGAGTGTATATCCAAAGGATTATAAATCATTCTATTACAAAGATACATGCATGAGTATGTTCACTGAAGCACTATTCACAATAGCAAAGACATGGAATCAACCCAAATGCCCATCAGTGATAGACTGGATAAAGAAAATGTGGTATATATACACCATGGAATACTATGCAGCCATAAAAAGGAATGAGATCATGTCCTTTGCAGAGACACAGATGGAGCTGGAAGCCATTATCCTCAGCAAACTAACGCGGGAACAGAAAACCAAACACTGCGTGTTCTCAGTTACAAGCGGGACCTTAACAGTGAAAACATATGTACCCAGGGAGGGGAACAACACACACTGGGGCATGTCAGGTGGTGGGGTAGGGGGAGGAAGACCATTAGGAAAAATAGCTAACGCATATTGGGCTTAATACCTAGGAGATGAGTTGATAGGTTCAACAAACCAACATGACACATATTTACCTATGTAACAAACCTGAACGTCCTGCGCATATACCCCAGAACTTAAAATCAAAATTTAAAAAGACCCAAAAGTCCACTTAAATAAAAACAAATATAGGATGTATTAATCTTTTATTGCTGCCATAAAAATACCACAAATTTGCTCTCTTAAAAAAACTTCAATACCAGTGTGGGCAACACAGTGAGACCCTGTCTCTACAAAAAATATACAAATTAGCTGGGCATGTGGTATGTGCCTGTGGTCCTAGCTACTCAGAAGGTTGAAATGGGAGGATTCCTTGAGCCCAGGACTTCCAGGTTACATTGACCCCATGATTGCACCAGTGCACTTCAGCCTGGGTGACAGAGCGAGACCCTGTCTCAAAAATAAATAAATAAATAAATAACAGAATCACCTTGTATGTATTATCTCATTGTTGCATAGGTGAAAAGTCCAGGTTGACTCAACTGGGTCTCAAATGAAGTCTGGTGGTGGGTTCTATCTAAGGTCTCATGAGGCTGAAATCAAGGGGCAGCCAGAATTTTTTTTAAGTGATGATTTTGGAGGAACAATTGGTTGTTGAGAACATGAACTGTCTTGCGGTTATGGGACTTTTTACCATGTCAATTTCACATTGTTCATTACAAGTATAAAGTCACACAATTGATTGTGGTTATTGATCTTGTATCCTGCTACCATGCTGAACTAAATTATTAGTCCTAGTAATTTATTGCAGATTTGATCACATTTTCTGCATAGATCATTATCTATGTGTGAATAAAGGTACTCTGATTTTGTTCTTTTCCAATTTGTAAGCATTTTATTTATTTTTCTTGCCTGGTGGCACTGGCTAGAACTTCCAACACAATGATGGATAATGTAAGTAAAAGTAGATATTCTTGCCTTTTTCCTGATCTTAGAGGAAATCTTTAGTCTCTCACATTTAAGGGTAATGGTTAGTTCTAGGTTTTTTTTTATTTTTATTTTTCTATTTTTTAGTGGTACATGCCCCTTATCAGGTTAAGGTTATGGAAGTTTTCTCATATATCTAATTTGCTCAGTGTATTTCTAGGGAATGGATTTTGATTTTTCTGTATGTATCAAATCAACTTGATTAATTCAGCTTTTCTTTTTAGTTTGTTAACATGATGAATTACATTGATTGAATTTTGACTGTTAAGTCAAAACTAGAATATCTGCAGATATTGAACACAAAATCCACTTGTTTGTGATGTAATATCCTTTTTATATATTATTCCACTGAAGTTGATAAAATATTGTTTAGGATTTTTTATCCATGTTTATGAGGAATATTGATCTGAAGTTTTCTTAATGTGTGTATATGTATATATATGTATTTCCATTTTCCTCATTCATAATTCTCATATTTTAAAAATTTTGACATCAAAATAATGTCATATTCAGAAAATGATTTGGCAAGTATTTTTATTTTTTCCATATTCTGATTTTTTTTATAGAATTGGTAGTTTTTCATTAAATGTTTGGTAGATTTCACTAGTGAAACCACATGGGAGTAAAATTTATTTGTGGGAAGTTTTTATTTTTTTAACTACAAATTTAACTTATTTAGTAAGATATTACAATATATTATGTTCATATTTTTCTTTTATTTTTGAAACAAGTTTGTGTTTTAGCTTATCCATGATTAAATTACAATTACAATATTATAACAGGAGGGTCATTCACAGAATCTACTTCATGAAAAAATGTCGTGTGAACATAAAAATTCTTTTATTGTTTTTCCTCCAAACTCCCTCATACAATTTCTATTTGCATTTTAAATTTATTTGGGGGTTTTTATTCATAGGTTATGTCATTAAGAATTAGACTTCTATCCACATTCATCATATTTTCTAATTTTTCAGCTTTCACAGAGGACTAAATATTGTTCTAATGTATTGAGTTACTATTACAGTATGAATACATTTACTTTATGTATTTCACTATAATCACAATAAATAATTTCACTCTTCTGAGTTAAAAAATAAATGAGCTCAATAATCTTTCTCATGAGATCAATATACATATATATATTCATGTTAATAAATCTATTTATGCATGTATATGCACATACATACAGTGGAAGTGACACCACTCACCATCACCCCTAGTGATCCACTAGCCAAACGTTTGCTTCCTGTTCCCACAACATTACATTCTGCTGGCCTAGAGGTCTTAGTTCCAGCGGGAAGAACGCTGCCACCAGGAGACACAACAATTCCATTAAACTGGAAGTTAAGATTGCCACCTGGACACTCTGAGCTCCTCCTATCTTTAAGTGAACAGGCTAAGAAGGGAGTTACGGTGTTGGCTGGGCTGATTGACCCGGACTATCAAGCTGAAATAGGTCTACTACTCCACAACAGAGGTAAGGAAGAGTATGCAGGAATACTGGAGATCCATGAGGACATCACTTAGAATTACCATGACCTGCGATTAACCAATGGGAAACTACAACAGCCCAATCCAGCCAGGACTACAAATGGCTCAGGCCCTTCAGGAATGAAGGTGTGGGTCACTCGACCAGGAAATAAAACCACGACCTGCTGGAGTGCTTGCTGAGGGCAAAGGGAATACAGAATGGGTATCATCAAGATAGTCATCAACACCAGCTACGACCACATGACCAGCTGCAGAAAGCAGGACTGAAATTGTCATTAGTATTTCCTCCTTCTTTTGTAAAAAACATGTGTGTGTGCATGTATATGCTTATACTAAGAAAATATCTTCATTTTATTTCCTTTCTTCTTTATCATGTGATACAAGATTTATTGACTTCACATCAGCATTTAAGCATTGTTGACTTTATGTAATAATATTTGGGTTGGGGATTGGTGCATTTCTGGTTGTTGGAAGGATAGTTGTATTATGTTAGGTGTAATTATGACCTTATTATTGTCTTTATTTGAAGATTATGTGTGATCTTAGGAGATGTGTATGGATTCAAGTTGACAAGGGGTGGACTTCAGTGGTTAATACTAAGTGTCAATTTGATTGGCTTGAAGGATACAAAGTATTAATCCTGGGTGTGTCTGTGAGGGTGTTGCCAAAGGAGATTAACATTTGAGCCAGTGGGCTGGGAAAGGCAGACCCACCCTTAATCTGGGTGGGCACCATCTAATCAGCTGCCATTGAGGCTAGAATATAAGCAGGCAGAAAAATGTGGAAAGAAAGACGGGCCTAGCCTCCCAGCCTACATCTTTCTCCCATGCTGGATGCTTCCTGGCCTGGAACATTGGACTCCAAATTCTTCAGTTTTGGAACTCGGACCGACTCTACTTGCTCCTCGGTCTCCAGACAACCTATTGTGGGTCCTTATACTCATGTGAGTTAATATTTTATATATATTTATATATATGTGTGTGTGTGTGTGTGTATATATTTATTCCATTCATTCTGTCCTTCTACAGAACCCTGACTAATATACATATATACATGAACATTTATATAAAATTCAATATAGGTATAAGTGTATGTAATCAGATTCCCTTACAAAGTCAATTTTGTAACATTCCCATATGTTTGCAAAATTATTATAATCAATTTCATGCACTGTATTATGTTGGAGATATGCACACACACACACACACATAGATACACACATTATACAATGTATAATATATAATAATATATAATAATATATACATAATAAATATACACAACATATTATATACATTATATTATATATAATGTATATATGTTACATATGTTATATATACATATATTATATAATATAATATACACATATATAATATATACACATATAATATATATGTGTGTGTATATATAAAATAACTTGTTAATATGTGGGGAAGGTAGAATTCTGAGATACCCCAAATAATCCACACTCTGGTGTAAGCCTCTTTTTGTAAGAGTTGGTAGCAGGGTAGCACCTATGATTCATTCCTATTTAACAGAGTGTTACACAGGTAATGGGGTAGTCTTTTGCTTATTTTATATGGCCAAGGTAATGGGATAGTTACCCACAGATTTCATTAGATTATATGAGATTCCATATGAGTCTACTTGAGAAGGAGAGATTTTCCTGCTGGCCTTGAACAAGTAAGCCACCTCACCCTGAAGGGGCATATGAAGTAAGTCACTGGCCAAAGCCTGGGGGCAGCTTTTAAGAGCTGAGAACATCAGCCAACAGCCAGCAAGGAAAGGGATGTCAGTCACACAACCTCATGAAATAAATTCTGCCAACATCCCAAATAAGCTTGGAAGCTGATTCTTTACCAGTCAATCTTTCAAATGCAAATATATTCTGACCTTCACCTTGATTGCAGCCTTGTGAAGCACTGAGCATATGACCCAATGAAGCCAAGCCCGACCCATGAACGGTGAAATCTGTGAGACACTAAATGTGTGATGTTTAAAGCTGAGTTTAAGGCAGATTTGCAGCAAGTTCTTATGCAGCAATTGAACATGAATACAAGATCGATGGAAATTTGTTAAATAAACAAGTGGTCAGAAAAACATACAATTCTTGTAAGTGGCCTCAAAATACCTGATTAGCTGTTATTTTCAACAGCTTTCAAATAACAATCATGGTTTGTACATGTCTAGATGTTCGTATATATCATATTTGAATCATGCCCAGATACAGAAAATAAATTGCACCTAGAATGATCAATTCATATGGCATTATTAGTATTTTTTATATATATAGTATATATAATATCGTGTATTATGTGATCACTTAATTAGTGAGTGAGCATGACCAGCCCATTCATGTGCAATAAAGAGTAAGTATGGAATCACAACTGCTTGTGGGTTGGAGAGCAGGAGAGGGAGTGTTTCCAGGCTGTGCTCACTGGGTAAGTTTCTTCAGCATAAGGTCTGAAATGTAAGTTTGTCCCAGAGATACATGTTGTTTGAATGGCTCCTATGTCTGGACATGTCACTATGTCTGAACAAGTCAGTTTGTGTTTCTAGGTTGGTTAATATCCCATGAATGTCCTCTCTAGGATACAATCAAAGTGTGGCAGAGACAATGATTGTCCCCAGCATATATTGTCTCCCTTTTCCTTTCAGTGAACATCAGTGATTAAGTTTGCAGAGATGGGATGTGAGTAGAAGTAATATGGGCACTTGTTTGTTCTTAAAAAGGAAGTTTCCAGCCCTTCACTTTGCCGCATCCCTGTTAGCTGGAACACAGCAAAAACTGGGGTTACTAATACGAACACAAAGATTGAAATCATTATGTTGAGAAATGGCAGAGAAATTCCAACATCCTGGACACTCACAGATGAACCTAGGAGAGTAATCAACTTCTATCTTATTTAATGCATTGGAATTTCAGGTGGCTTTGTTTGAGAAGCTAAAAATTACTTAGCTTGAACTTGACCTAATGTATTCAGTTGAGGTGGTCACTAATCCTGCTTATTCCTCTCCCCAGGCCATAAGACACATTGGTAGCATTTATACCCTATACTTCCTTGAAGCTCACCTAAATCTTTCAAAAACACACCAAGCTGTATAAAGCTCAGGGACCCAGGATGCTTATACCTTAGCAATTTCCTGCTCATGTCTCCGTGTTGTATATAGAGAAGATCAGTAGGTAGTTCTGTTGGCAAGACATAAATGTATGTATCTTTGGAGTTAGTTCTGTTCAAGTTCTTGTTCTGCCATTTTTTGACACTTTGCATAAGTCATTTAAACTTTCTGAGCCTCAATTTCTACATTATTTCTACAAAGTTGAAATAATAACTATCTTTAAATTCCATGGAGACATTAAATTATATAAAATTGAAGTAATAATAACTATCTTTAAATTCTATGGAGATAGTAAAAGAGATAATTATAAATGGCACATCGAAAGCAGTTGATAAGTTATGCTTAACAATGTTTATTATTGAATACTAGTTGACATTGATAATCATATTAGAAAACAGCCTGTTATCCTCTCATTGTTAATGATAATGGTGGTACATTGATAACGATCAGATCATGGAGTGAAAGGAAGACCATCTTTCCCGTCTAGAATATGTTGCCCTTATGATGCTGTTAATATATCTAAATAGAGTTGTTTAGCTCTTCCTTTTATATGCAGATCAGGAACTCTCTATACAGTTTAGAAAAAATACATTTTGATTTACAGTACAGGGTAATAGTTAACAGCATTAAAAAAAAGTAAATATCATGTATAAACACGTAGTGTAAGGAGAGAAAATAACAGAAGGGACCCTGAAAACAGAATCCTATGGAATAACATTTAAGAAATGGTAAAGAAGGCCGGGCACAGTGGCTCATGCCTGTAATCCCAGCACTTTGGGAGGCCGAGGCAGGTGGATCACGAGGTCAGGAGATTGAGATCATCCTGGCTAACACGGTGAAACCCGGTCTCTATTAAAAACAGTACAAAAGAATTAGCCGGGCGTGGTTGCTGGCACCTGTAGTCCCAGCTACTCGGGAGGCTGAGGCAGGAGAATGGCGTGAACCCAGGAGGCGGAGCTTGCAGTTAGCCAAGATAGTACCACTGCACTCCAGCCTGGGCGACAGAGAGAGACTCTGCTTCAGAAAAAGAGAGAGAGAGAGAGAGAGAGAGAGAGAGAGAGAGTAAAAAGAAATTCTGACAAAAGATATTGGAGATATAGTCAAATTATAGAAGAAAAAATAGAAAAGACTCATGCTGTAGAAGCAAAGAAAGAGACTAAGGAAAATGGATTAGAAGAACAAGTAAAGCAGTTGGCCTATGACCTTTTCATTCCTTTCTTCAGGAACTCAGTTTCCAAGGAAGAAAAGGGGGCAGATTGGCAGGTGTCCTGGTATAATTTCTTTACCAGGAAAATGACTTATTTCTGAAATATTCTAGGCAAGATGTTCCTGGCTAAGAAAAATCTACAAGAAATTGAATTCAAAATGTATATGAAACAGCTCCCCCGAGAATGTTACACAAACTATACAACTCTTAACTGAGTATAAAATAGAGATGTTCATAATTCAAATAATCCTGCTGTGTTGGGTAATCATAGACCTCATCAGCAACCTCATCTATTATCCTGAACCAGAGGCACATAACTAGTACAGAAGACAGGACCTGAAGAGCTACCCTTGGTACCCCAGATCTCTCTTCTTCAGATGAGCACTGGGATTATTAATAAAGCTTAACAATCAGTAAAATCGCTGATTCTATTGGCCATGATTTGACATAAAAATCTTATGTGCTAGTGCACAATCAACTTTATTAAATGTTTCATAGAATATGGATACATAAGACTTGAAAACATTTTTATGGGCAAGCATTAACGGTATCCTTTGGTGTGAGCAATATTTTAGTTGACTGTGGATAGAATGAGTCATGAGAATATAGAGACATCGTCTATTAGATGATAAACTGAGAATAAGATGAGAAGTAAATCTCCAGAAAAATATCTAAAAGAGAATGGTGTCTTTATCCCTCCCTTCCTCTCTCCCTTCTCCTTCCCCCCATTCCCTCCCTCTTCTATCCCTCTCTCCTCCTTCCATCTTTCCTTCCTTCATTCTTCCTTCCTTCATAAGAAAAGTTGGGAAAACATTAGATCAAAAGCAGACATTAGGGCATTTTCTATAGACAGAAAGAGGAGCATCTCTTACTCTGAGACCAAGAGGAAATAGAAACAGATAAACCAGGATCATGGGACGTTTTGGAACTATAGGAAGTTGGGAAACATTATACTTGAAAATATCTATTGTTTTGGTCATGTAAGTGACAAAGAACTATTACAAATATGAGCATAATGGGGTTAAATCTGGGTTGTGAAGAGGAGTGTAAGAGTAAAATTGTAGCAAATTAGGTGAACAAACCTAAAGGATCTAAAAGAATTAATAAGCATCATCTGAAATGCATTACTCATTGGGTTTCATGTCATTAATATCTAATTATATTTAACAGATAATTCTATCTTGTGGTCCTTCTTTCCTATACCCTGAGACCACTGTAAAATGTACATTTAGGTATAATCTAAAAAGTCCTCCCCTTGAACATCCTTAGTCAATTAAGCTTAACTGTGAACATCTACTTGGCCATTTGAAAACTTGACAAGCTAATTTTCTATTTGTAAATTTCTGGCATATCAATTTTATCGGGGCCATTTCCAGAGACTTATTTTTAATAACACTGTCCTTCATTGTTCCGTGGCTGGTTTACAGAATCTTAAAATATTTTACTAACCCCACTCTGTCTGTGAAATCATGGGCATTAGGCCATGGTGTTGTTTCCTTATTCTAGCTTCAAAAAGGTGGCATTGTATATAATGCTTTTTATAAGAAACAGAAGAAACAAAAATCCTGTCAATTTGTAGCATTTTACAATACCCATTCCTGTTTTCAATGAAAACTTCTACTCCTTCTATCTCCAAAACTAGAGTCATAGAGCATCACAAGAGGTATGAAAGCAGGCTGCCAATACTTAAGGAGTCCTGAAACATCACACCAATATATTGATAAAATATAAATCGCTCCAATACCTGTTCTCATGTGTACATATTTATATCAATGGAATCTTTTGTTATATACATAATATGGTCTCGACTGGCTAACATTCTGTTTCAGAATAATACAGAGTCTAATGCTATTTACTCAGAATAAATCCAGGGGAAAAAATCAGAAGTGAAAACTGACAAGAAAATAACAGCTAAGAAGTAAAATGACAGAAAGGCTTGCCATTATTTTAATCATCACCTATTTTTGTTAGTGTAAATAAATTAGAAAAGGAATGTGTTCTGATTTGGAACTAAAACATATACACACACACACACACACACACACACGTGCACACACACACGCACACACACAAATATATAGTGATAGAGTACAGTAAATTATTTTAAAAATTAAAAGCAATATGTATCGGTATGAAACTATTTCCTTCAAATTCCTTCTAAATACATTTTAAGCTTTTAAAAATTATTATTTACAGCAAAGACACGGAAGCCACGTTGGTGTCTATCAGTCGCGAACTAGATAAAGAGAACATGATATACTGACACCACGGAATACTATGTGGCCACAAAAAATAATGAAATCATGTCCTATGCAGCAACATGGATGGAGCTGGGGACCATTATCATAAGCAAATTAACACAAGAACAGAAAACTGAATACTGCATGTTCTCGCTTATAAGTGGGAGCTATACTTAGAGTACACAAGGACCTAAAAATGGCAACAATAGACACTAGAAACTATTAGAGAGGGGAGGGAAGGAAGAGGCCTGGGTTGAAAAACTACCTCATGAGTTTTATGCTCACTACCTGGGTGACGGGATCATCCGTACCCCAAACCACAGCATCACTCAATACTGCCATGTAACAAACCTGCACACGTACACTCTGGATCCCAAATAAAAGTTGAAAAAACAAATAGAAAATAAATAAAAATTATGCTTTTTAAAAGGAAAATTTATTAGACTTCCTGGCGCTAATAATATCTGATTACTGCTTAATGTAGTGTCATACGTTTATTCTATGAGATGTCTTCAATCTGTCCAAATGATCACAGACTTTCTAAAATCTGCTACTCAGTTGAACATTTAGGACTTGGATAACTCTGCACCTTTCTTATTGGCTTATCCTTCCTCCAAAGCCCTCGTTCATGCCAAATAATAATACCAATATTTAGCTAATCCACAGAGAATGGGGGGAAACCCTAAACAAAAACAAACTCTCCATCCTGTTCCTCATTTCAGTATTTTTGAACTCTGAATTTGAATCTTTGTGTTACAAGGAACTCCATGCATGTCTGATACTTGAATTCTGAAGATACTTCTACTGATTAAACATTAACATCTGATTACATATATATATATATATATTCTAATGTATCTTAGTTCTGTGTATATGGAGTCATCAATTACGTTGCCATTAGGGTTAGAAAATGTACAATTACTTAGTTTCTGTTTCTGATGGCACAAATGGATTTCTTCCCATGAACAAATGTAAAAGTATATCTTTTGTGTAGTGTGTTTGTTTCCAAATTGTGTGAATATGATGCTAATAACATTGATATTTTGAAATACACATCATAGAAATATCAGTTTATTCACATCATATTCATTAATAGTACGGCTGAAAAGATACTCAAGACTTTTCTTGATGACAATACTTACTCTTGTGAGATTAGAATTTTGTAAAAATGATTTTTCCTGAAATAACTGGAATATTATTTCTTGCATAACTATTAAATACACTATTTGGGTCTCTTAGACATCTTTAAAGCTACTATTATGTACATTGAAATGG
This sequence comes from Mandrillus leucophaeus, assembly GCF_000951045.1. NCBI lineage: Eukaryota > Metazoa > Chordata > Mammalia > Primates > Cercopithecidae > Mandrillus > Mandrillus leucophaeus. The sequence continues at coordinate 3,492,579 of NW_012101754.1, read as the reverse complement.
ATCTCTTAATTAAATGCATCTAGCTATTGATTTCACCAGATTTGGTAACAAAATTATTCCTTTAGTTTTGGAGTTGGTAAATATTTTGTGCATGAAAGACCAGATAGTACATATTTTGTACAAATTTTAGGTTTTTCAGGACATATACGGTCTTGTATTTTTATTTTTTCTCATAATCTTTCAAAATGATTCAAAAAAATTAGCTCACCAGATATACAAAAGCAGGTCACATACCTGATTTGTCTCTCAGTTTGTCAAAGGTCACTGTAACTTGTTTTTAGAGGAAATAATAGTATTTATGATATATATGATATCACATGATACACATTTGGAATGAGACCTTTGTTGAAAGAATGTGTAAGACCAAATAACTACAATTTCCTAAAAATTAACATTTTGATCTAAATAATTACTTTATTATAAGGTGTGATGACTCTGTCCTGGGTAAGCTAAATTATTACTATTAATAAATATAAGCTAATCACTATAATAAATAATGCCTTAATGTAAACTATCTTTTAACATGATTAGAACTTTGTTACATATTAATGACAGAATCCAAGCACACAAACTTCCACATGATAACTTAGAGAATCATGCGCTTTGAATTTTGTAATCTCTTTCATCTCTAGGTTTTTCAAGTCCTGTTCATTCAGTCAGAAGATGAGAAGAAAGACTATGATGTTTGCAGGTGAGATTTCGCAGGTCAGGTTCTGTGAGCATTCACACAGAATAGAAGCAGCTCTGGAACGTTATATTGTCCAGATCTTAAGCAACAGAGGCACATCTAATGGTAAGCATGTGTGAGAAGTGTAGTCTGACTGTGTGCTCAGCAGGAAAAGCAAGCAGATTCTGTCGAGCACATACAGTTCTGGGACATACTTAAACTTTATTTCTTCCCCTTCAATTATACTATCCCCCTTAGGGTGCCTGTCCGACGACAGAGTTCACTCCGGAGAGTTCCTGCCCATTTTTATACCAATGATTCATCTTCTTGTCACAACAGATTGGATCAGTGTTGGACATCTGACTCCAGGTAGCTGTATTTTACCTGGTTAATGTATGTGCCAACCAGATTTCTCTTGGGAAGTTTTAACTCAAGACATAAGAAGAGCCAGCTAAGAAATAATACTGAGTGGCAGTAGAGTCAAAGATAGAGAGTGGTTGAGGTGCCATGATTATGAACAAGTAGAAATGAATGATACATGCCTGAGGCTGAGGGTGCAACAAGATAATTGAACTCCGCAATTCTAGATTCCCAGCAGACGAATGAAAGACTAGTCTCAGTTACTTGATCTTTTTCCATCTTTCTTAATTCTATTGTATATTAAGAATAGGTGGGTGTAGTGGCTCACCCCTGTTATCCCAGCACTTTGGGAGGCCAAGGCAGATGGATCACCTGAGGTCAGGAGTTTGAGACCAGCCAGGCCAACATGGTGAAACCCCGTCTCTACTAAAAATATAAAAATTAGTCAGGCATGGTGGTGCACAACTGTAATCTCAGTTACTCAGGAGGCTGAGTTGGGAGAATTGCTGGAACCTGGGAGGCGGGGGTTGCAGCGAGCTGAAATTGTGCCATTGCACTCCAGCCTGGAAGACAACAGTAAGACTCCAACTCAAAAAAAAAAAAAAAAAAAAAACCAAAAACAAAAAAAAAAAAAAAAAAAAAAAAAAAAACACACAAAACCTAACCTCAGTTAAGTTTACCTAGTCCTTATCTTAAATTCAAAATTTATTGTACAAAAACATGTATTTAATTTGATCAAGATGGAAACTTGTCCCTCATTAGTAAGAAATACATGTTCAAAGATTTCTCAGTACTGACGATAGGTCATATCTGACTCTCTGCGCTCTGTCCTTCCATGTGGATATATTTCCCATGATGACGTTTTCCATATTTATTATGCTACTTATTTATCTTACCCATCAGATTGTGACTTTTTTGGAGCACTCTGAGCACAGATATATTTAATTCAGCAAATATTATATTAAAATGCCTCAAGTGAAAGGAACTGATTGCTTTAGCCAATCGCCATCCACTCCCTTTAGGGATAATTAACATCGAGAATATAGTCTTGATGACAATGAGCCATAGCACAGGAATTTAAACTTACTAACAGACATTAATTAACACATGATTTGTTCACTCATATAATGCACATTTTTATGTATGTACAATAACATATACATATTTTCTTGATGCATTTACTGTAGCACAACCTATTAAAAGTGAGTTAGTGGAACTAGAATCAAAGCTTCTGATACCTTGAGTAAGAGAAAGAAAGAGCATCTGTGAATGCCAAGCCCAAGGAAAGTCCATTCAAAGGGCTGTAGGTTAAAGATAAAGGAATGGTGTCCTATTTGCTCTGAAGAAAAGAAATTTGGCAAAGGCCCTCTAATGCTTATTTAAAATGATAGGAACAGGATCATTGTTAATGGATACTAAAATAATTCTTAAATATTTCACAGAATGGTACAATTCAAAATCAATGGGAGAGGGGTAACTGGGTTGGCAACATTTACTTTTTTTTCAATCAAGGCTCTAAAAAGACAAAATAAATAAATAAATAAATAAACTAGAGTCTACCAACCCAACGTAGAATCTTTCATTATTCCTTTTTTATGGAAGGAAAGGCATTTCAGTACAAAGTATCAGAAAGGAAATAATCTCAGCCTTTAAAGCCCTTAACAATAAATACATTTAGCTTTAGGAAAAATTATACTAAGTTAAATTTTTTTTCTTTTCATTTGACATGGACAAATACAATCTCATTATGCAAAGACACTGGTTTGTTGATCAGCACTTAGAAACAGCTAAATTCGATTTGTTTCCAAAAATAGACCATATGTACCAAGGACAGAGAGCAGTCCAGTGCCAAGTGCTTAGATGTGGTTGAGAAAAATCAAATTGGAATGACTGAGACATAATAATAACGTATTTGCTTCCTATTAAAGAGTCTTACGTGTGCTAGGGAAAAGCTGCCTCTCAGTTCTCACTTGAGCTGGCAAAGCAAAACTTCAGTAGATACAGGTGAGTAGAAATTCAAATGGAATTAGCAGGCAAAGGCTCAAAATCAAGACAAATGAAATTGTCATTAGATCTTAAGGCTATAATCTGTTTGACATTTCCTTGTGCAGAAATCAAGAGCTACTCTTTTCATTGCTAGTTAAACTAATATGCTAAAATAGAAATAATGTACTATTTACAGATAAGTGGATTATTTTTCATTGACATCAGTTGAAGAAGCTCAGCCTTAAGTATTGTTTACCCATGAAAAAGGAGAAGATGAACTGATGACAAGGTAATATACGTGAAATTTAGATGTGACTTACCATACTGCAAGACTCATTTCTTGTCAAAACTGCCTGTGGTCAAGAAATTTTAAAGAATTCTTGTGTTATCTGTATTACTCCATTTTCATGCTGCGTATAAAGAAACACCAGAGACTGGG
>NW_012101754.1:3483135-3489077 GCF_000951045.1 Mandrillus leucophaeus | reverse complement strand
ACTTATAGTTCCACACGGCTGGGGAGGCCTCACAATCATGACGGAAGACAACAAGGGGCAAGTCACATCTTACGTGGATGGCGGCAGGAAAAAGAGGGCTTCTGCAGAGAAACTCCTGTTTCTCAAACCATCAGATCTCCTGAGATCCATTTACTATCACAAGAACAGCACGGGAAAGACCTGCGCCAATGATTCAATCATCTTCCACTGGGTCCCTCCTGCAACAGGTGGAAATTATGGGAACTACCAGATGAGATTTGGGTGGGGACACAGAGCCAAACCATATCACTATCCATCACTCTATATGTTATATTCTGGGGTTTGTAATTTTTGTATATGCACCCTGTATTTTCATACATGTTTCAGAAAACTCAGTTCTGTAGATGTATCTTTAATCTATTTTCCAGTTCATTAATTATAGCTTTATGATTGATCTAGTTAATTTCCTCTCTTGCTTTCATCAACATCTATAGCTTTTGGTAATTATAATAGCGAATATCAAATGCTTGCATAGAGTAAACCAGGCACATGTAAGTGTTGAATTTTATTTTCACCTGACAGTACTCCAGAACCTTTTTTAGCAAGGCCAGAACTGTGGTTTAAGAACCAGAATATTGAGGTCAGAGAGAGAAACAAATCTTGAATCCACGCTGATGAGTTTGGATTTTGTCCAGTAATAAGCCAACAGGAAAGTGTTGTGATAAAATTAATTTAAAACAGCAACCTTGGTGACAGGAAAGGTGATAAATTAGAAGGGATTAAGACATGAGTAAAGTTAGAAAAAAAATAGTGCTATCTTTTAAGTAAGGGATTCTTACAAGCAAAGATAGGAAATTTTCACTGGGAATAGAGAGGAAGGAGTGGATTAAAGAGGCATTTGAGGGTAGAATTGACTTTCTATGACAACTAATGTAGATAGTTGGAGGAGAAATCTAGGCTAGTCTCAAAGGCAGCTGGGTTTCCATTGAGGCTGCCCAGACAGAAAACATGCTGAAAGAAATTAGGAGAAACGAAGTTGGAAAGAAAATATATTTTGGACAGATACAGTTCCTGTAGAAGATACAGGAATATTCTGAAGAATTGCCTTTATAATATGAAGGCGTGGACGTCATGCTTCCCAGAAAAAAAGCGTTGGCAATCTTTCCATTCTTCTCTGAGTAAGATTGAACTGTTTAATATTTCCCAACAGAGCCTCTAAAACGTGACTCTCTTCTTCCTCTTCCTTCCCAGCTTTCTCTGGGCATTGGCTGGCTATGTTCATGACTTTCCTTTAGGTATGCCTAAATGCTTTACTTCTCTCAAAACACCATCTTGGTTACTGCACGTCTCCTTGAGCACAATCACTTCTTCAGTAAGAAAAGTACTCGCCTCAGGGAGGGTGAGCATTTATTCATTAAGACTCAGCCCAACACAATCATCCTCTCTTTGAAGTTATTTTTGTCTTTTTCCTGAGCCTCCACCCTCAAGGTCAAATTTACAAGTGACTTTTACATTCCCTGATTGTATTCTTCAAATTCATTGGATTCAAGGTTTACATACTTGTTGCCCTCAGTACAGGACAGATATTGTCTTGTACTTTGTTTTCTAGGCAAATGGCCAATGTAACTAAGGGAGAATGATGTTTGTTGAATGAACTTATGACCAAATGAATGAACTAGTGACTGATTGAGCTGACACTGTCTGTTAGGCAGTTTTAAGTCTGAATCAGGCATCCCAAAGGTAGACTGCACAGTAATGGAGATATTTGCATGACACCCAAATACACAGATGAACATTTCATTGAAGAAGGGGGTGATTAAGATGTTAAGTGTTGAAGTGAGTTATTGGGGTGAAGAATGAAAAGAGGCTACTAAGTTTGTACTTAAAGAATCAACTAAGGACAGAAATTATTGTTGGGAAATGGTGACTAGCATGACCATAGCACTGGGTAGTTCTGTAGGAAGTATATGAAATTGTGTATCTATGTGATATGGCTTGGATATTTGTCCCCTCTAAATCTCATGTTGAAATTTGATCCCCAAAATGGGAGTGGGACCTGGAGGGAGGTGCTTGGGTCATGAGGGCAGATCCCTCATGAATAGCTTGTTGCTATCCTCACAGTCATTAGTGAGTTCTCATTCTATTGGTTCACATGAAACCTGAAGGTTAAAAAGACTCTGGCACCTCCTTCTCCTCCCTCTTCCTCCCTCTTCCACCATGTGATGTCTGCTCCCTCTTTGCCTTCACCATGGTTGAAAGCTTCCTGAGGTTCTCACCAAAAGCAAATGCTGGCACTGTGTTTATTATACCATCTGCAAACTGTGAGCCAAATAAACCTCTGTTCTTTATAAATAACCCAGACTCAGGTGTTTTTTATAGCAATACAAATGGACTAGGACTCTATCTATCTATCTATCTATCTATCTATCTATCTATCTATCTATCTATTTATCTATCTATCTATCTATCTATCTATCTATCTATCTATCTATCTATCAATCATCTATCTATCTTGGTTAGTTTAGTGCTCATTGATCTTTTTATGAGGTAATTATAGAATATTTAATTGGCCAGAGCCAATTATATAACCCCAACTATAAACAGCAAATGAACGGGTCTTTCACAACTGAGTTTCAAACAAGGAATCCTAAGCTAACATTATCCAACCCCAACTTCTGTGACATCATACTAGACAGACTAACTAAAAACATTTTAAAATATAGACATATAGGTATAAATATATATGCCCAATTTGATTACATCATTCATGAAAGATAGTAATATATCCTTTCCAAAGTTCATATTATAGTTTCACATAGAACATATAAAAACTACTTGAATATGAATTTATTTTGCTATAGAAAGAGTAAGACATATTGAGACACCTTAGTGAAGTTTCCAAGAAAATAATTTCAAAGCACTAAATCAGTACATTTATTTTTGTGTCATTATTTTGAACTTAAAAATGCCCTTATGAAGACAGACTAATTTTTCATATAAAACTTATTTACTTAAAATGAAAACTAGCACATATCCTTAAAAGAAAAATAAAACTTCATATGGAATAGTTACATTTTAAAAGACTGTATAAGCTAATTATTAAACTAGTGAAGTGCTACATTTAATTTATTAGATTAATTGACCTACTTAATTATATTTTTAAAATATTATATTAATTGCATCGGAATACCTTTACTCCTACCACTAAACAGAGATTCACCAAATTATGTATCCTCTTCTTCATAATTAATTTCATTAATCATATAAAATATCAATTTTATAATCATAACTATGATGTATCACTCAGCAGCTGAATATTTTAAAAAATAGATTACCTGCTCATCATTGCAGCAAAGAAACTTCAAGAGCTTCCGAAGTAGGTCAGATCATAATAGTGACACTGAACTTTTCAACTGAGAATAATTAGATTTTATTTTCAGTATTCACTGACCTAGCCTGAAATTTAACGTAGTGTAGGAATAGTTTAGCTACATTTGGCCTTATTTAGCTGCAATTGTTCAATCTGTATTGTGTTGAAGTAGTTATTTTATCTGAAAACTTTTGCTAACATCTGCATTGGCTACTCTTTGCCACAATTTAAGAATCCAGATTGATCAATGGCAAAAAAGAAAAACCTACTGTCACTTTCATCAAAGTGACAGGAATTGGCTGTTAAATCATTTTAGTTTCAGTGTCACTGAACAGAAATGTAAAAGCACCAGTGTTACCATACCTGTGAAAAACAATTTTTAAATAATGATGGTAGCAATGGAGGGTGGTTCTCATGTCTTTTCTATTTTGATACCTTGTGCCATATAAAAAAAGAACAAATTTAGTTAGCCTGATTACTACTTTGTCACATGATTCAAGAGAAAGCATGTATTAGAACAAATAACATTTATCTTTTATATCAGGCATTACTAGATGCAGTTCAATTTTAGCAATATAATATCCTTTTCCACAATTAGATTTAAATATTTTATTTGCCACGGTAGTTACTGCAGCAAAGAAGCAGCCACCTGCTTTCATCTGAAATTTGCTTTCACAGGTATGAGGGCAGTCTGCTACCTAATGTCAGCATCCATTATAAGGCACCATGCAAAGTGACATGACAGAGAATGACAGATGCAGCCACCTCAACATGGCATCCATGAAGCTGATATTGACGAGGCTGCCGTTACATGTGCTCCACATCCTAGCTGAGAATAAAATGGAGAAATGCTCAGGTATTATTATTTTTGTTTTCATTATATCTACCAATTTATTTTTTGAAAGCAACATAAAAAACAGTTGATTTTTTATCAAAATGTCCAAAGCAGAACCACTAAGATAGGTGAAATGAGGAATCACCATTTAGGTTGTTGTTTCTTAAGCTGATAATCAAATGAATCAAATGAAATTGCTAATAAAAGTCACATGGTTTTCTATTTTGAACATATTTGAAATTGAACACATTTTCTGACCCCAAACCAATAAAATGGGAATAAATACCATAACTTCAACATTTAGACATTCTGTGAGTTTACAGTTTTGCCATTTTTGATGTGCAAAACTGTAATGCTTCTTATTTTGTGTTACATGTGTACTTTTTCATCTCCAAGTAGATTGTAATCTTACGGAAGAAAAGTGCCACATTTAATGGCCTTTAATGAGAGAGACATACATAAATACCCTAGAATGTCTAAGCCCTAGAACTTAATACAGTTACAAAGGGACTTTAAACCTCGCGCTGCTAAATGTCGGTCCTTGTACGTCCTGACAAGCTGCAATAAAACAATCATTTTCTTTAAAATAAAGTCCAAATTCATTGTGGGATGTGGTAGTTTTCAAGACAGCATGAGATTAAAATGTATTATTGAAAACACATGCATTTTTAAAATTGTTTGATAAGTATAATACAAAACACTTTTAAAAGACTTTTGATTTCAAAAGTGACAAAACATTATCTTAAATTATTTTTATGTTTTAATGACACAAAAAGCAAAGGGATGTACTACTTTCATTTTTAGGAAGAAACATACAAATGGATTAACATTTTTGCCCATATGAAGCAGATATTTAATTTAATTTGAAAAGATCTAGGCCTGGCCTCCATGGCACTCTCATTATATAATTTCTAGCAAGGTTGTTTGTGTGACCCTCAGTCATGCACTTGCCTCTTGAATGATGTGGTCATTCTAACATGATATGATCTGATGTCTATTACATCTCTGTGGCACAAGGAAAACTTATGAATTTATTTGATTTCTAACAGAGTAAATCCTATGAGCATTTGAGTTGCTGCCATTTGAAAATTTTAAATCACTTTTACATAAACAAACAAAAATCTGTCTCTATCTTTGTGTCTCTATATACACACACACACAAATAACTGGCTTTACTAAGAATAAGAACTAAATCTTAGATGTTTGGTAGGAAGAGAAGGTTTATAAGGCTATAATGCAATCAATACATCATTCTAGAATTTGTTACAGGGCATTTTCCTGGATTTTCTCTCCTTATATGGGTTGCATCAGGGCCTACTGAATTAAATATTTATGGTATATTTTTCACAGATACTTCATTACTTTTGGGTATATATTATGGGAAGGGTCAGCAGTATATTTTTGTGTCAAAAATGTAAAAGTGAATATATGTGTGACTGATCAAGAAATATCTATCTTCTTTTTGATCATCTGTTGAAACCTATATTCAAAATAAAAGTAGAATCTTCACAACTATCCACTCTTCCGTAATTAAAATCAGAATCTTGCTAAAGTAATATCCATGGTATTAACATCCTTTGAATGTAGCAAACACACTTAGACTTACTCGTGTTACTTTTGATTTCCCTTTTTCCTTGGTGCTGACATTTAGTCTTTTACAAAATCTACTATTAATGTTTTCTCCCTAATTTCCAGTCTCAAGACAAACTTTGTCATGGTGAAACAAATGTAAAGGATTATAAATCATGCTGCTATAAA
>NW_012101754.1:3480206-3482515 GCF_000951045.1 Mandrillus leucophaeus | reverse complement strand
AATCAAAATGCTCAGAATAATGTTTTACATTCATTTTGAGTAAGGACCAAATAATCTTGGCATTTTGGGGAGCAATTTTGTACTCTGTCCTAGGAGATAATTCTGTGCACTGGTCCTCCAAGTTCGTAGCAGATTCATACTAAATACCGGTTCTTTTTCAAAATATGTCATGTTGAGTATGTTTTCAGGATCCAGGTCATTTAGCATTATTTGGATAAATACTTTGATAAATTTCCACATCTTGTTCATGCGTCATCAACTATTGGTGACAAAATAATTTTATAATCTCTTTTAAGACGTTATATTTGTGTATATTTTATTAAACAAATAGTATTTATTTAAAAAATATTCATTAGCAATGTGCCACTTACAGAACATTTTATTTACCATTTTATCATTATGCAAAGTTCTTTTTAGTTGGAAATGTACAGTATGGTTCTATAACAATCACTTTTTTGAATTAACAATGTTATTATAAACATTTTCAAATTTTTACCTAATTATAACAGTTATAAATAATAGTTATCATTTTAGAAGTCATAACCAAAACAATTATAATGACAATTTGATTATACACTATATACATTATCTTACTTTATTCCCTAACAAATTTATGATTTGATATTAATTCTAATTTATATGTAAGAACATTTTAAGTTGAAGATATGAAGGGATAGGCTGAGGTTTCTTGCAGCTAGCATGTGGACACCCAAGGAATTTGGATTCTCTCTTCCCAAAGGTGCTCATCCTTCATACCTATCAGTACATTCACTTTCTCCAAAATGTTCATTAAACATATATATTAACATTTATGGTGCTTTTGCTTTTTGTTTTCAAATTATGTTGTTGGCATGAAATTACCTTCTATGTATTGCCTATTTTTGAAAGGAAATATTATGGTTCATAAGGCTGGTCCCTATCCATATTAATAAACAAGTGTGTGTTCTCAAGGCACTGGTTTTAATTAGGCCAGTAAATTTCAGCCTCGGCCATTTCATCTGTAGAATAAAAATAATTAAGCCTAACTCACTGAGTTTGTTTCATGTTAGAATGAGACATTACCGGTGAATAGCTCAGTACATGAAACGTAATAGACATTCTATACATTTTAATAACTATAGCATTAAAATAACAATAGCATTTCATGGATGAATGAAATTAGGATGGACAATGATAACTGAAAGAGCAAATCAATAAACAAAGATGAAATAATAACCCAAAACAGTAATTAATATTTCATCAATAACTACAAGTTATGGAAAAAGACTGGTTCATTCCTCGCCCCGCCTTCCCCCCCGCCTCCCCCTTATCTCTTTATAGTAATTCTTCTTTTCCTACTCCTTCTCTGTCTCATCCTTTTTGACTCTTGTTCCTTTTAAGTTTACAAATGTCTTTTGGCTTCAGATATTTATATTCAGTTTTTAATTTGCATAAATGTTATGGCAAATTACATGTTTGTATACAGTTTTAGGATGCTTTTCTCATTACGGCATATAACTATGGTTGAGGGGGTATAACACAATTTGACTGTATCTTAAAACCATTGCCGGGCACAGTGGCTCACGGCTGTAATCCCAACAATTTGGGAGGCCAAGGCGAGCGGATCACGAGGTCAGGAGATCGAGACCCATCCTGGCCAACATGGTGAAACCCTGTCTCCATTAAAAATACAAAAATAGCCAGGCGTGATGGCGGGCGCCTGTTGTCCCAGCTACTCGGGAGGCTGAGGCACGAGAATCTCTTGAACACAGGAGGCGGAGGTTGCAGTGAGCAGAGATCGTGCCACTGCGCTCTAGACTGGACAACAGAGCCAGACTCTGTCTCAAAAACAACAACAACAACAAAAAAGCCCTGCACCGTGATCTCTGTGTAGCATATCAGCTCAGAGAAACAGCACAATTATTCCTGTGTTATTGCCTTTATTTTATTTCCTTTATTTTACAGAGTAGAAAATGTATGGGAATCAGGATCGTTGCTGGAATGAGGACCCAGTTCTGCCAGGCACCAAAGTCCATATACTTTTCAGTTTTCAGCACTTCAAATGGAATGTGGGTAGGGTTGTTTATGTTGGGTAGCCACACTTTTGAAGAAAACTGCACTGAATTTTAAACAAAGAAGTTGAAATTTTAGGGACACCATGTGAGATAAAATTTTTATCAGAAAAACAATGAGAAAAACAATGTTTTTTTTTTTTTTTTAATTTTAGGTGAGTGGGTATAAACATCTAGAGGGGTTACATATTAGCAGCAAACGTATAAAAGGCTATGTATTTGTTCATATGGTGTCTTGGTGGATATGGCTGTTTCCAT
>NW_012101754.1:3477384-3479486 GCF_000951045.1 Mandrillus leucophaeus | reverse complement strand
GTCCTGCTCTGTTGCCCAAGCTAGATGAAGTGGTGTAATCATATCTTACTACAGCCTCAAATTCCTGGGCTCGAGCGATCCTCCCTCCTTAGCCTCCCAAGTAGCTGGGACTACAGGCTCACACTACTGCACGCAGCTAATTTTTTATTGTATTTTTTATGGAGAAGGAGTCTCACTATGTTGCTCAGGCTGGTCTTGAGTTCCTGGCCTCACATGATCCTCCTGCTTTGGCCTGCTGAAATATTGGGATTACAGACTTGAGCCATCCCATCTGGCCTAATTAATGAAAATTTTAATAGAAGAAAATCAGTAATAAAGACATAGCTTCCATATCATACCCATGCCTCCACTTCCCCATCTCTTGGCGAATGTTTCACAAATATATATATATAGTTTTAGGATTCATAACTATACTTGGATGGGAATGCTGGGCGGTTCATTCTTTTGAGTAGGCAAATTAGACAGTTTTAGGAATGGAATCTACCACCATATACTGTATTTTATCTATTCTAGGAAACACATTTTCTCCTAACTTACCAACCTTGAAATCAGGATACATCTAGAAATCAATGGCATCTTTCAGGATCTGCTGGCAGGTATTAGCCACTGGAGGAATGACTACAATTCCCTTTATCATCTTGAAAGGCAAAAACAAAGGGCTTCTTTGTTTCTAAGAATGGAAGGAGATCAAGTTGTGCTATATTTGGCAACTGGGATAGGCACAAACTGGTTGCTTATCAGCCGAAAGCCATGTAGGGAAGGAAAAAAAAAAAAAGAACAAGAGAACTCACTTGGAATATATTCAATACATTTCAAAGTTTCCAAAAGCTACTGTGACCAATATATATGCTGTACAGAATTATTTCTGAGCATGCATCATACATTATCAACTTTTTTTTCCAGGTGGTACATTTAATGGTATGAAATTTCATAATCCATTGACTATTAGGTTTAAGCAAAAAGAATATCTCTTTTATATCAATAGGAAAGCCTGCAATTTCATTATCTGAGTTTTTAAGCCCTTTGTTCAAATGCACTTTTGAGAGATTGATCTATGGGTATCTCTGTGGGCAGTATATACAAGTTGTGCTTAGAATATTCAGAGAAAGAGGCAAAATGCTAAAAGGGAATAGCAGCCACTAATTTAAAAAAAGCAGACAATTTTGACTGCTGCCTGACTTATCAGCAAATTGGAATTAAACACTGATACCACAAACAAGCATAGTAATTTGTTAAAATATTTACTTACTTAAAATTAATTTATTAATTAATAAATCTTTGCCATTGATCAAGAGTATTGATTATGCAAAAGATTTAGTGAAACAATAATTTGTAGAGGCATGTTTTAAAAAACAGGTTGATACATAGAAAACAGTATTTCATGATGAATTGAGGAGATGAAAACATTATCTTCATCCAGGTGCTTCTGAAATAGCTTAATTAATGACTTCATTCATGTGTTTTATTTTTTAATCTGCTCTGCCAGTATGTAAATTATTCTACAAGAGTTAAGTAATTGAAGAGGCTTAGTAAATCTTCCAGGAAACTATGATACTGTTTAATAAATTACTCCAGCCAGAGCAGTAACATGATTAATATACTTCCCATATTGTTCTGCTTTTTTTCAGAAAATATGAATGAATGCAGAAAAACACTCTAACAGAAACACATCATTAAGTTGGCTTTACCATTAAGGATTTCATTAAGATCAAAGGATCCTGTTTCAACCATCTTAAACCTTCACCTGGCGAGGTGATTTTATAAATCATAGTCTACTTTTAAAGTTACGCTTACTAGAAAACAGGTCACAATGTTACCAGGGCTGTGGGGGATACACCAGGAGGGAGTGGAGGAACCTACTTGCAAAAGCATCCGCATTCCCCTTTAGTGGATACATCTCTTGCTCCGGTTTTTAAGAATCCCTGTTTGGAGACTGCTTGACCCGCTTCTGTATGCCAAAGACAACAAACAACGCACTCCTCAGAGTCCAAGAACTCACGATGCCGCTTGCAACTGTTCATGTAAAAGGCAGCTAGACGTAAGGCCTGTGTTTCCTCTCTTGATAACCTAGCCTTTTTATTCCTTTCACTGAGGACAACACA
>NW_012101754.1:3475271-3476294 GCF_000951045.1 Mandrillus leucophaeus | reverse complement strand
AAGCACATCCCACTCTAGCAAGAGAAACAGATAAGCACATCCCACTCTAGCAAGAGAAACAGAGGTAGTTCCCTGCCTTACGTCCTGTTTTTCCTGATTCTGATGGGGAGGAACGTCTTTAGCAGAGAGTGGCACTGCAGCTAATGTGGACTGAGTCAGTGACTCAAGAATTCAGGGCTATGCCAAGGTTGAAGATCAGAAAATGGTCTTCCTAGAAGGTTGCTGAAGGGTCACAGACTCTCATCAGAAAATCCTTACAAACCAGATTTAGCTGGTGTCTGAATCACCACTGTCACTTATTCCATGTGCCTCGCTTGTCATGGACTCTTTTTCCCTGTCACCACCTCCTGTGGCTTCTGACCAGCGCCTCCAGCTTTCCCTTCTGCCTCTTCCTTACAGGAGTCCTCCTCTCTGGAACAAAGGTGCTGCCATATTCCTGGTGATAGCCATGGTGGTATCAAACGGAGAATAAACCATTTTCCTGGAAACAATTTTACTTTGACTAATTGAGAAACAAAACATAACTTTTCATATTATTTCAACAGAATATCGCATGCAAAATCTTCCAGCCATTTTTAATAGGCTTAGTGGGGTTAGCAATTCTCTAAGTAAAACTTACAATGGGACATCTCTTTGAGGCAGAGACTGGGGGCTCCGAAGAAAGGGCACTGGTGGGTAAGAGTTGAAATTAGAATGATTACTGGCCTGTTTCTTTCTCCACTGTACCAGGTGATCTGGAGCAAGTTCAAGGGCACTGACAGAGCATAGAGGGGCAAACTCTCAGGTGCAGCAAACAGAGAGGCAAGGAACACACAAAGGAGAAAAACCCAAGGCCAGAGCTGTGGAATAGAAGCCAATTTATCTGAGGTGCTACCACAAATGTTCATTTTTAAGGTGAGTGGAGAGGCTAGAAACTACCTTGGCATTACACAGCAAGGGCGTTTGGGGGGATTTCTGTATAAATGTTACTAAAATGTAAATGGTGCAAAGAATTTCCATAAGTCACTTGTGTTAACAAGTATT
>NW_012101754.1:3469692-3470346 GCF_000951045.1 Mandrillus leucophaeus | reverse complement strand
CTTTCCTTATTGACACTATTTTTTGCAGCTTCCTATTTCATCGGTAAATGGTTAGTATTCCCAGGGCCTTCCTTACCACCCACACATACTTGCTGACATAGTAACACTGACAAGGAAATAAATGCTTAAAGAACTGTGGGCTGGAAATGAACTTTACATGCCCTTATCCACTTAGCTAGACTCAAGTAATGAAGCATCAAAAAGCAAACCCACCAGTTAGGTTTTGTATGTGAAACAGAAAAAATACTTAGTTTAACTTGTTATCTATAGAAGCATAATACACCTGAAATAAAATGAGGTTTGTTTTTGTTTTTGTTTTTGTTTTTCCTGAAGGACAACATCATAATCCTGAAGCTCTGCTGGAATTCTGGCTTCCGAGGTTCGGCTGAGGAATGCTGTTGGTGAGGCTCACGCCTTCCCCTACACACACACAGTGAAGAGACTCTCCCCAGTTCCATATAAATACACCATGTTCCGCTAGTTGACTTACTAACTCATTGCCCTGAACTTGGCCTTTTCCTAGAGAAGGAGTGTCGGAAATGTGGTTAGCTTCTGAGGCAAATCCATAAAAGCCAACCTAATACATACTGAACATACAGTAGCTTTCCAAACCCATGGAGTATGGACCCCCTTTCCCTGTGTCAGTATTGTTTC
>NW_012101754.1:3432529-3464442 GCF_000951045.1 Mandrillus leucophaeus | reverse complement strand
TGTACTTCTCAACTGTTTTAGCATGAATGTGTTGACAATATTAATAATAATAGAAGAATTAGCAATAACAACTGTCATTTATTACAGCAATACAACTTTTGAAATGAATTTTAAATAGATCATTCTAAACACCAAAACCTATGCATGTGGAAACTGACCCTAATATAGCTTAGCCCTATTAAGGATTTTATAAGGTAACATAACCAATTAGTGGAATAACTAGTTTGTGTGACCGATACTGTAGACTCATGACCCCAAGCCCTCTGCAGCATGCCTTCTACCTTTCTAAAAGTAGCAGCATTTAAATTATTTTAGTCATTCAGGAATGCTTATTAAATAAATTTCAATCACATATTTAATGAATGTAAAAAATACCCAACACCTGATTGTCCAAAGTGTTCCCTTCATTTGTTAATATCAAAAGATACTAACATTTTGAATGTGTGTAAACCTTCTAAAACATCATTGATAATAGTGATGCAAAATAGTCATTAGGAATGAGTCATTTGTGATTTCAAATTTTATATTTTCCTTGACAGAGAATTTAATTTTAATTTCATTTGTCCCAGGCACATGCACATTCCCAGCTCAAAAGATTTTTGAACTAAAATAGACTATAGATGTTTAGCTAATATTTTCCTAAAAAGCAATTTACCTCTAGAAGCTACTGGGTTTTAGATATAATGAGTGAGTGTGGAAAACTGTGACATGAGAAAATTAATAAAAACGACTTTATGTGTCTAGATTTAAATAAGAACTATATGAATATGGCTTCCAGAATTTGCTAAGTCAAATTAATGTACAAACATCTAAAATAGTTAAGAGATATCATTAATAATACACCAAACATACACACACACACACACACACACACACACACCCCCCCCCAAGAGATACAAACACACACACATTCTTACAAATTATGAAATAATTGTTGGTAACACCAAAATAAAAATACTTAAGTGAATTCCCATTTTCTTCGTTAGACTATTTGTTTATATGAATCAGTTTAGATGAGAATCTAAACTTTCAAGAATACGTTCTAACTTCACATCTACAGAAACATCTCTCCCCCAGCCCCCATCAAACTCATCTGGTAGTAAGAACAAACTAGTGGTACAAAACATTTCTCTCTGGAGATTTCCAATTTTTAAAAAATATTGAAAATTGCAATAAAATCTTAATGCATCGGAGGAAAGCACTGATATAAAGTATATCTGAGAAGTGGAAGAGGAAATACATAAAATTTAACATATGATATGAACACGTAGATAGTAATGGCAAGACCAACACAACACCTCCCTCATGGTCAGATTTCAATTTTAGCTTCACTAGATGGGGTTGTCTCCTTCCCTGAGTAAAAACCTTACACCCCCATGAATGCAGGTCCCCACTCAAAGCAGCAGCAGAGCCTCACCCAGCAGAGGGTGGAGGAGCTGGCAGGCAACGTGCGTGTAACAAAAGTGCCAAAGGCCGACTGCGTGTGTGGAAAAGGTACTTTAGCTCCCGGATCAGCAATATCCTCCCCCCTATTCTGGTAAGACAGGAATGTGTCACGACACACTCTCAACTCCAACCTTCAATTCATTGAAATGTGTTTAAATAAATCAAACCTGGCATCCAGAAATAGAGCATTTGTCTACAGCTGGAAAGATCTGGATTCCTTTGCTTTCTATTTGTTTGCTTCCTGTAACTTTTAAGCAACCATACTTGCCTCCTTCGAACTCGGCATAATGCACGAATACAAATTCCTAGCCCAGCTTGGAAGGAGATGATTCTTTTGTGGCTGCTCAAGGTTATCCACCCGGGCCGATTTCATGTTTGGCTGCATCTGGAGACTCACGT
Organism: Mandrillus leucophaeus; assembly: GCF_000951045.1. Taxonomy (NCBI): domain Eukaryota; kingdom Metazoa; phylum Chordata; class Mammalia; order Primates; family Cercopithecidae; genus Mandrillus; species Mandrillus leucophaeus. Next base: position 3,462,597 of record NW_012101754.1, on the reverse strand, counting down.
GTCTGCTGCTTAAAGTAACGCGCTCCTCTACCAGGATTCTGAAACCCAAGAGTAGCAGGCGTGACAGACGCCTGCTCCTGCTCAGATGACAGTGCGGGACCCCAGGAGGACAGGCGTGTGGGCTCCTCACTCAACATCTCATAACCTGCTCATTTTAACAACTCGACCCGGAACTCAGGGACCCCTAAATAAAGAAAAGGAGGCACTAGAAGGAGCTAAATTATTTGTAATGTTCAAAGAAAGACCTCAAAACAGAATAAGTCTACTTTCTTCCCTTGTTTATTCTTTTATGGAGGTTGAAGTTTCTCATCTCTCAGAGTTCTAATTTATCTGTTCTACATCTCTATCATCACCTATGTCCATATCTACCTGTATCTATAGATAGGGTCTGGATATGAAAAAAAAAAAGACACCAAGCATAAAATTTAACACCCTCTAGATGCCACCTCAATCAACTTTAGTCTAATTATGGTCAGACCAATTTAAATGATTTTTTTTTTTTTAAAGCAGTCACTCAAGCCAATAAGTTAGACTAAAAGTAGCCCCAATAAGACGAAAATAAGAAAGAAAACAAATGCATATATTAATGATATAGGTAACAGAAAATAAAAAAATTATAAATATTAAAGCTCATCCTTTGAAAAGTAATATAAAACAATATATTAAAGAATAAAAGAATAAATCAGAACTATCAAAATAGAAATAAATATGGCATAAAGTAAGATTGTAAACTTTATAAGTGCAGAGGTGGTATTTTAGAACTCTTTCTGGCTCTTAGAAGAGTGCTTGGGACATATGGGTTACTGTTTTCATTGTAGTTATTTTTTAGCTAAAATTACAGACCATGGAAACATTTCAACATTTTATTAAAAATTAACTTTGCAAATGTTATTTACTATATAAATAAGCCAAGGGAATCAAATTACTATGTATTAAGACTAATAGAAATATACTCCAGATTTTTCAAAAACTAGCAGTAATAACTAAGAAGCATACAAGTACAAAGTTTTCACTCACATCTACCATAAATATGTATATCATCTAAAAATTAACTTGGTACATATGGAGAGGTTTTATAAAATTGTATTGTATAAAAAAAGTTGTAAAATTGAAACATATTCCTAAGTGAAACACAAATGTGTATGATACAATATTATTTGGGGGATTTTTTTAACTTTTATTTCAACTTTGGGGGTACATGTGCAGGATGTGCAAGCTTGTTACATAGCTAACCGTGCGTCATAGGGGTTTGTTGTACAAATTACTTCATCACCAAAGCATTAAGCCTAGTATCTATTAGTTATTTTTCCTGATTAGCAAGAGTGTGACAAAATAGTTTTAAAGATATTAATGAAAGAAAATGTGTCAAGAGTTTTAGAAGTAATAATAATGAGAGGACTTGCTCTACTAAACATTAATGTACATTTTAAAGAGCAGTAATGATTTCAATGTTGTACTACCAAATAGAAAACAAAAGAAATAATAAAACAAAAACTGCAAATGTAGATATTAATGTAGAGATTTTAGTATATGCCAAAAAATGCCATCATGAAAAAAATTTAAAAGATACATTATTTTGTAAGTAGTTCTGGAGTAACCTTTTACTAATAAAATTTCTTCTCTCTTACCCTATGTCCAAATGTATTATACCTAGTTTATATGAGCTAATGTTAAAAACACAGCAAATCAAACCAAAAGAATAATTAAATAAATGAGTTGGCTATTTCCATGATTTGAAGGAAAGCTTTGGTAAACCCTTGTACAAGAGGGCAAATTACTTTTTTAAACTACACTTAATTTCATACGTTTGAAATACATGTATGCAAAAACAGGCAAACAAACCTTTTAGGCTCCCAAAAAGTTTATAAAGCAAAACAATAGCAATATATGAATGATTATATAAAAGATCTTAACATCACTAAGAAAAAATATAAGTAGATAATTACATAAAATAAAAATTCCCATATGTGAATTTATTTATAAAAGTTATTCTTGCAAGTGTTGGCAAATGCAATTTAAAACTATGAAAACTGTTTCTCTTATAATTTTGGAAACTGAAGAAAATGTGTGCTAGATACCATAAAATGTGCAGTTTAAGAAAATTATCATGGGTCTGCTATTTTTTGAAGAAAAATAAACAACATAAGGTTGCTTTCAATATGTGAATAAAGGAAATAACCTAATATTCAACAAAATCAGATTGACTAAATTGTGCTAGATGTATAAAATGAAGAATCCTCAAATGAAGAAAAAGCAAAATTCCTTTTTCCAAAGAAACTTGCTGACCTGATAAATATTTGAGATATATATTTCATGAAAATATAAAAACAGACCCATGCAAATAAACAGAAAAGCTTCACTTTCATATTTATCCGTATCTATTTAACAATGTCTATGTCTGTTACCACTGAATGACAGCAAATAGATCAGGAAAGATGCTATCACCCACGATGTCAGGATCTGTAAGCCTCGTGAGGTAGGATTATTTTTTTTTTTTCCTTCTATACATATAGTTTTGAAGTTTTATAAAACTTTTAAGTTGCTTTATAATTAAAAAAAATTAGACATCATTAAAAAATTATTTCACTACATTTATAAGTTTGAAGTATTATAAAATTACGTTGTTTTGTAGTTGCCAAACAATATTCATTAAAATAATTAACTTTTGTCAAATAATGGGCCAATTCGGTTCTCTTCGTTTGCATTATTACATATGTGTTGCTTTGCTTAAGGCCAGTGGTTTCATAGCAGCTTCCTCTCAGCCATTAAGATAAAATATCCAAATTATAATGCTTTATGAGGCTTTGACTCTCTCGCAATTAGATCATCTTAGTTTGCTTTATTTAATTTCCTTTCCCAATGTCTGTTTATAGAAGTCCGGAAAAGGAATTCTTCTCAAAATGAATCAGAACTGAAACAGCAAGTGTTCCAGAATGAACACTCTGCACAATGCATTCAGACAGGGGATACTTTGAGAACAACCACTATTTTTACCTCAATAGGTCAAGCAATATAAATCACAGCTATAAATGACATACAGCTATGTCTCCCTAAAAACGAGATCATTTCACACAACCTCACACAACCAATAGAAATTCTGCACATATGTAAATGGAAAAATGTGACATATCAATATAGGCTTTTTATGCCTCTTCAAAATACTATGCATAGTTTATATCCTACATATGACAATAGTTGCATTGTTCCTTGATTTGATTATCTATCATACATGGTCCTAATAATTTCTTTTTTTTTTTCTCTTTCTTCTAAGTGATAAAGAGACTGGGCAAGTCTGAAATAGGGCATAATTTTCTCCTTTGCTCATTGTATTTGGAAGTAGCCCTGATGAATAAGATTTATGGATGGGGGCTTACTCGGCTGGGCTTTAGGGCTGTTTTATTTTACTGTAGTCATTGTAGCCTTCGGTTGTCTCTGTTCTTCTTCATGAATTGAACTTTTTACCTCCAAGAATCCATACGCTCATCTGACCTACAGAAAATGCCAAATGCTACCTAATTGTCTCTCTACCTAGAAACTGTAACAATTATTTTTATTTCAAACTTTACTGATTTATTTCAAACTTTACAGACAGAGAAAAAGAACAGGAAAGGAAAGAAACATTCCATGTTGAAGTGAATACATACATGTCATTAATAATTTAAACTAAACATATAAACAAAAAGGTCGAGGTTGTCTGAGATCTTTAAATACACTTTTTTTTTTTCCGTGTCCTGTGTCTTTCTTAATTTGAATTCAAAGAATATCCTCTGGCATTTTGTAAATCGATGACCTAAGATACTGATCATTTTGCCAAAATACAACTTTCTTGTACATGATGTGCAAAGGTATCAATGAAAATGAACTCAAAGTACTGAATTACTTGCAACGTTTTTATAGCACCGTGTTTCAAACTCAATCCACCGAGGACAATACTAAGTTCCTGGCTTGTTCTGTTCTCTATTTGCTCAGGCTTTATCTTCTGCCAAAGACCCACCTTTAGGAAAATTAAGAACAAAGGTGTCTGCTGTTATATGTAGTATCTTTAGTGGAACTAAAACGAATATATGTCAGCATTGACCTGCTAGTTTGATAATAAAATTCTGACCTGTCATCTTTGACCCAAATGTTTGTAAATACTATGCTTCTGAGATTATGACCATGGTGTGCACAGAGCAAATCCAGAGTGAAAAGGACTTAAAGCTGGGAGCCTCCGGTGGAAGGTCGTTCCATGGCCTTATCAGCAATGCAACAATTTTTCCAGCATTCTAGTTTATTTGTCTGTTTCCAATGCATTTTACGTAAAGGATAGTTTTTGAATTTGCTGATTTGCAGTATCTCCTGGCATATGGTCTCCTTTTTAAACCTATTTTTAAAATCTTTTATGGTAACAGAGGGGGAAAATTTCCCCATCTCTCTAAATGTATACTTACAAAAATAAAATTTCTTCAGAAAATGTACAGTATGCTTAATCCTAAATTAACGTGGTTGCTGAAATGTTATTCCTTAACCCCAAGGCAAATGCGATTTCTAAAGAAACAAATTCAGCGTTTAATTAACTCTGAAATCCTCCTGTAAATGGAGCTTATATGTGTGTGTAAAGTTCAAGGCAGGATGAATTTAGGGAAGAAAACTCCTCGGGGGGGTTGCTGTCCTACAGAAGCCAGCCGGCCCTATCTAAGGCAGACAGACCCAGCACATGGCTGTGTGTACTAAATTAAGGAGTGCGGAGGTTCAACCAGAGTGCACAGATTAACATTTTCAATAGACCCAAAAATGTCTCGAAGGCATGAATGAGCCTGTCACTTTTCCTCTGCCTCTCCAGCAAATGATGGATTCACTTTATACCCACAACACAACACGCGAGATATGCCTGGTCTCCTCCGTTATTCTTCCTTCTCCAGTCATGCTGAAATAGAGGTTGTGGTTAAACAAATCTGCTTTTATGGAGCAAAGCACTGTGAAACGGAGCTGATTAGGACCTGACACATCAGATTAGACGGGGACAGCAACGTGCCTGATGACTCTATTGTTTCAGGAGGCGGTGCTGCCTTTGCCATCCTTCCTAACTACACAAGTAACTTTGTTTAACTTTAATTTCGAGGGAGAAAGCTTTTGCTACAGTGAAATAATTATTACTACACACAGAGCATTTTATTTCTAAACATATTACTACTAATTTTTCCCCCCGTATCTTAAAACCTGCTTTACAAAGCTGATTGTCCCAACCAGGCACTAGACTAGCAAATCGTCTAACAAACATGGGAATTTACCATTTATGGGATGGTGTTTTAAAATGACATTTTGAGAAAAACAGCAAAGCAAATGACTGATAAAGTAAATAATAAAATAAGCATAAAATGTCCTAATTTTTAAATAAAACTACTTCTATAAATATAACTAAGACTATTCTCTAACATCTATCACAGCCATCTTACCTAGTTTGCAAACTATGAAAAATCATGAATCATCTTATAAGGGTGGTGGTTATTGCATAAGAATTATTCTATTTCTTATGCTATTATCTAGCTTTTAGATACATTTCATATATATATATATGGGTGTGTATATACAAAACATGTATATTTACCCACCGAGATAAGTCCAGGACATTTCTCAGTAGTTTATTTACAGTTTCTGAGCAAATAACACCCCAAAAGATGCTTACTTGTAAATATAATCATATTGCTATTTATGTAAATACACTATACTTTCTTCTTCTAACTCCAGAGGACTTTTAAAGTTCACTTCATTTGTATCTGGCAATCTTAAATGTAATACCATGGTAGTAGCCTTATTTACCTGAAATAACAGCTTACCTTAGGGAGGTATAATGTAAGAAGTACCCGCTGGGAAATCAGAAGTAATGGACTTTTAAGTCACCAATTAGTTGCATATAGCATCCTTTCCCATCTCAACTCAACAGACGGTAGTTTGGATTACAGAAAAGAGTGGGTTTGAAATAAGTGACCAAGTCTTAGAAATAAATGATAAAGGCACAGAGTTCGCTGGGCCACTCTCACTCAAAATGCTGTGTTAAGATCATGGTGTATGTATAATCTTGTATGTATGTGCGGCCCTCCACACAGAAGCCTGTGGTTGTACCACTGGGCAGATTCTCTGACCCTGAGTTCTATCTCCCCCTCCCTAGAGCAGGTGATAGAAACGTTTGATCTTAGACGTTTTCCAGATATTTAAGTGATGTTATCATGTGAAACTGAGCATGGCAAATGAAAACAATTGTTCATAAAATTACTATTTTTCCTTGGCATCTATCATAGCTTTTAAAGTTCAGACTGTTTCTGGGAGGATTTGGGATTGTTCCAGATTTGTAAAATTTGATAAATGATTGAACAAAACTGCATTTCCTGGTTAATACTAAGAAATTCTTATAATTGATACCCTTGGTATGAACTCACCTGCTGGTCACTGTGAAATGTACATGGAATAAAATAATCTCAAAAGCCAGAATGACCTTTTTATCACATAGATGTCACAAACAACATGTGAGTGTGGGTGCTTTGGGGTTTGCTTCTCATACATCACGTCTGACACTATAAGAAGCTATGGTGCTTTGTTTAACACATGTCGAGGTGATATGAGCACTCAGGACTACCTAGCATCTTTATGTAGTGCTACAGGGTGGGAAGAAACAAGCTGTTATGACTCCATTATTTTGGTTGTTACATGTATAACAGAAAAACTGTGGGTTTGAGGAGATCCGCGGGGGATCCCTATAGGGCAGGTCTGGGATAACATGTTTTCAGAGTTGAGGTTCAGAGACGGATGCCAGGGATCAGTGCTCCTGCTGGGTTTGTGATAACTGCATCAGTAAGTCCTGTCTAATTCCTCCATCCTGAGAGCAAAAGCGTTTTTCTGGAACCTTGCATTTGCATTCAGAACTTGATCCTTTCTTGATACATTTAAAGATTACTCTACACATGAGCATGCACATGCATGTCTCCCACACATAACTTCTCAACTGCAAATTCAACCAGTGATAGCAGTAGATTATGAAATACAGCTACAATTGTGAACTCTGTATTGGTTTAACGCTGAGATTATATACAACTGTATTTGAAATCAAGGCCTGAAATAACTAACACCTTTTCATTCAATTTGTTAATAATAATGATTATCTTCTCCTAACATACTCAATTAAAATATGAGGGAATAAAATCCTACAAAGAAGAAATCCTCACGAATTAGTTAATATATGAAATCTTATCAATAAAACACTTGTATATAAAAAATGTGGGAAAGTACTGTCTTTGAACTAGCTGAAATTGGGCAATAGTAATAATAATCTTACCAAATACAAAATCACCAGATTTAAAATCATTTTCTGCTCATTTTCATTTAAATTTTATAGTATAAAGTGCATATATTATGTACTAGATCATATTTGGGGACATTTAAAAAATAATTCTTAAGTTACAGAATTTTACATGGTGATATCACTCCATTCAAATAGCTTCCCTCCTGCCATACCTACCAAATCTCACATTCTCACACAGTTACCGCATACAAAATAGCACTAACAATAATTGTAGATAGTTTTGCCTCCACATATTCACATTCTGTTATTGTAAACTAAAAGTTTTACATTTAACAACTCCTCAATTAAAATTTATTCTACACTGTTAAGACAAAAATATATTACCATAATGTAGTTAAAGGAAATTAATCATAAATCAGTTGGAATACTTAATATTACATTATTTTAACATATAATACTTGCACAAAATGACAGACGATGAAATCAATATTGTGGAATGTAGAAAAATCATTACAATTGATTAAAGTTGCAGTAAGGCAGTATTTCTTTCCAGAATAGTATAGAGATTATTCAAATGTGTTTTTTAATTTGCTCTCAGAATTACATTTTGTATATATACGTTTCACTTAGGTTATAAATCTTTTTTATTGGCAAGTGTTGGCACTATAGTTTGTGATACATTTTTGTAGCTGCTATATGATTTTCACTGTCAGAATGACAGAAATTGAAGTCAATGTGGTTTGAAATAGACAATTCAAATGAGGTGGAATAAGTGTTGATAAAATATCTAATTTTTGAAAATATTAGCTTATCAATATAAAAAACATAAATTTACCATGATTTTATGTCAGTTTACTGATGCAAAAATATTAAGTTTTTCTCCAAACTCATTCTCACTCATAATGAAATTTTATTTGGATCCAAACCAGGCTTTTATTTTATTTTTAGGAATGAGAATATTTTTCCTTAGAAGACCATAGAAAAAGATTGTACAGAATGCTTATAAGAATTACATGTGGGTGTTTGAAAACATTAGTGAAGGTATTAATAGACCTATGAAACTACTGTAAAACATCAGTGTAAAAATGAAATTATACATTATTTGAGAAGCAGATTGTATTATATCTAAGAATTGCATATAATAAACTTGTTTTTTTTTTAAATTACTTTTACAGCAGATATGTAATTTGGTAAATGTGTATTTGGTAAGATTATTATGATATACATGTAAATGTCAGTCAGTTGATGTAGCCAGTCTCTCTGTTGACAAATACTTTTTAAGCGTATCCTACAATGGAAATTTCTTCTGAGAATTGAGTATACAGTGCTAGAAGAGATGGGCAGTCTATATTTACGTTGCTTCATTCTATTTAGAAAGCTATATAATGTACAAATAAACACACAAATAATTAAGGTAATCCCGCTGTAAGTGCTAAAAATAAGGTCATAGTAGCAATACGGTTCAGAGTACTGAGAGGCTATCTGTGGAGATGACAGCAGTTTAGGGATGACAGCAGGTAAGACATCTCTGAGGAGCTGGGCCTTGACTTGAAACCCGAATGATGAGAGAGTAATGCATGATTTTACAGGAAGAGGCCTCCAAGGGAAAAGAACAGCATGTGCAGAATTCCGGAGTAGGAAAGACATTGCGTTTCTGTAAGACCAATAAGGGCCAGTTGGACTTGAACGTGGTGAAAAGGGGGAAAGTGACTGGGGGATCTCAGATCAGTAACAGGCATCAAGCCTTTCAGGATCTCTCAGGTCATGATAAGGAGCAGGGATTTTAAGAATACTGGGAGGAAGTTAGAGCAGGGAGTGCTGATTTACATTTCAGAAAAATAACTCTTGGTCGTTCTGCAGAACACGGACAAGAAGAGGTTAACTGTGGAGGAGGTAACAGGATGACAGGATAGCATGCCGTGGCCGTGGTCCAGATGGAGAGGATGGAGGCAGAGACCAGGCTGCGGGTTTGTTCGTTTTTTGACGGAGTCTCGCTCTGTCGCTCTGTCGCCCAGGCTGGAGTGCAGTGGCCCGATCTGGGCTCACTGTAAACTCCGCCTCCCGGGTTCCCGCCATTCTCCTGCCTCAGCCTCCCGAGTAGCTGGGACTACAGGTGCCCGCCACCTCGCCCGGCTAATTTTTGTATTTTTAGTAGAGACGGATTTTCACCATGTTAGCCAGGATGGTCTCGATCTCCTGACCTCGTGATCTGCCCGCCTCGGCCTCCCAAAGTGCTGAGATTACAGGCGTGAGCCACCGCGCCCAGCGAGACCCCATTTCCAAATACATGAAATCCATGGATCCCTACTATCTCAAAATAAAACCCATGTTTCAGGGCCCTGACCCTGTGACTCCTGCCTCACCTCCCTGCACTGCAGCCGGCAGGATTTTTCAGTCTAACAAGTCATAAAACGCCCTTTGAGAAAGCACCTTCTGACGCGGGGCATTTTGAAGGTAGAGGTGCAGGACTAGGAGAGGCAGTGAATGTGAGTGTGAGTGAGAGAGAAATACAGTATGTCTCCTAAGGCTTTCTCTGAAACGGTGTGAATGGTCATGATGTTTATTGGGAGGCAAAATGCTTGAGGGAATTGGGAGGAAATTTACGGAAGGAAAAACCATTATCTGTTTTGTCTAAACCTAGTGCTTATCCTAGTGAAGATGGCAAGTGGGAGACTGGATATAAGAATCTGCCCGTAATGAAATAAGGCTTCGCTATTGCTGTACATTTGAGAGTCAGTGTGTGGATGCTATTTAAAGTTATGAGGCAAATAAGGGAACCTCAGGAGGGAGAGCACAGATAGAGAACAGGGGTGAGGGAAGAGCCTTGGAGTGCTGCTCTATTCAGTGAACTGATACAGTAGGAAAAAATACCAACACAGAAAATGTGATTACATTGCAAGGACTGAGCCAGGTGTCAAGAAAGCTTAGAGATAAACATTTTAAGAATAAGAAAGTGCCAAGTGCTGCTGAAACCTAATATAATATGAGGACAGAAAAGTGACCTTCAGCTTTGGCAAGCTCTATAGGTGCAGTCTCTGTGCATTGGGGGCAGAGGAATTCTGACCAGTATAGATTGGAGAGAAAGTGTGAGATGAGACAATAAGGCTGGCGTGACAGGACATTTTTGGAGATATTCGGCTTTGAAGGAAGAACTTCAGGGTATAAAAGGCAGGAGGGAATAGTACCAAAGACACAGGTACTGAGGTTGGCCTTTGAACAGTGCCTGGTCTTTCATCTGCACAGGTGGGGCAGCTGAGAATATGGGTACCCATTTTTTAAGGTGGTGATTGGAAGAAGAAGTAGTTCTTGACCGAGCTCGATTATTTTATTCCCGTGCTGAGAGTCCGGTTGGGAGGAGCTGTTGAAGAGTTGAGGAGAAAATATGAGAGAACCATCCCAGAGAGCAGAAAAGGTAATGTGCTAGAGAAATGGAGATGCATTGTTGAATAGCGTTGAGAGAATATTTGAGATCAGTGGTCGTAAATTTGAAGTGAGTCCATCCAGAAAGATTATGAAATGTTTCTCCAGCAGCATTCAACTGTGGCCCTTTCAGAGGGATGGAGCATCGGAAATACTGGTATTTTGACAGTTCTATTGACAGGTATTTTGACATTAGTTTATGCTTAAGACTATAAGTATCCTAATTCAGATTCCTACCAATAGTGTCCAAGGGTTCCCTTTTCTCCACGTTGTCTCCAATATTTATAGTGTGTCTTTTTTTAATAGCCATGCTACCAGGTATAAGGTGATATCTTATGGTGATTTCCATTAGCAGTTCTCTGATGATTAGTGATATTGAACATTTTTTCATATACCTGTTGGCCATTTGCACGTCTTTTATTGAAAAACATCTATGCAGGACCGGGCGCAGTGGCTCACACCTGTAATCCTAGCACTTTGGGAGGTCGAGATCACCTGAGGTCAAGAGTTCGAGACCAGCCTGACCAACATGGGGAAACCCCGTCACTACTAAAAATACAAAATTAGCCGGGTGTGGAGGTGCATGCCTGTAATCCCAGCTACTCAGGAGGCTGAGGCAGGAGAATCGCTTGAACCTGGGAGGCGGAGGTTGCAGTGAGCCAAGATCACACCATTGCACTCCAGCCTGGGCAACATGAGCAAAATCCCCGTCTCAAAAAAAGGAAAAAAAAAAAAGAAAAATATCTATGCAGATCCTTTGCACATTTATTTTTCATTTGGATTATTGGTTTTCTTGGTATTGAGTTGTTTGTACTCTTTATATATTTTTGTTGTTAACCTCTTGTCAGATGTGTAGCTTGAAAATATTTTCTCCTGTTCTGTAGACTGTCTCCTCACGCTGTTTATTGTTTCCTTTGCTCTACAAAAGCTTTTTAGTTTTATCTAATCCTATTTGTCTCTTTTTCATTTTGTTGCCTGTGCTTTTGGATTCATAACCAAAAAGTTGTTACCCAGACCAATGTCATGATGTCACAGAGTTTTTCCCTTAGTTTTCTTTAGCAGTTTTAGAGCTTCAGGTATTCTATTAAAGTTATTCATCCATTTCGAATTGGTTATTGTATATGTTGTAATGAAACTATGTGGCTTTTAACCTGCATACCCAGATTAAGGAATATTAGTTGCTAATGTGTTTTAATCAGAATGCTCTTACATGATCACTGATTATAAATGTTACTGTTAGAATATCTAAGCTGTTATATTACTATAAATTTGGGGTGATTTTTCTTTGGCTAAAAAGTAAATAGGCCAGTACGTATATGAGATTGGAAATTGTGATAATTTAATTCCAACAAGAATAAGGTTTTAGGTTGGATATATTTCTTCATGCAACTATCAATAAATGTGAATGATGGACAGCAAATCTATTCATATATCATAATTAATCTCACTACTTGAAGAGTGATATTTATCCATCCACCCATGTACCTAGCCCTGTTTCTATTTGTTTGCTAGAATCATGACAGAGAGAGAGAAAAAATATAACAAATGTATTTTTCTTTGATTAATTTCTTGACAGGGGCTCGCTCAGTTGAATGTTAGCGTCAGAGGTGAACAGTATATTTCATTTAAGAGTAAGAAATACAGAGAGAATACTGCAATGACTGAATCCTGAAAAGATATGGGCAAGTTTTTCAGATATTGTTGTTTCAAGTGTAACGAAAATAAGCTAGATTAATAACAATAATTTCTTATTGTACTTACCTATCACTCTGTGGAAGAAACTATGTTAAACAATTTACATGTATTAATTAATTTAATGTCTACCTCAGCTGAAAAAGATAAAGTCTATCAGTTCCCCTTTCCTTAGGGAAAAAACCAGTGATTAACAATTTTAAGTAATTTGCATGCAACTAAAATTTAGAACTAAAATGCAAACCTAGGTTCATTTCATTCAACTGTTAGCACATTTGCAGGGCTATTTAATGTTTCATTTAAAAATCTAAAGAGTTTCATAAAGCTTTATTATCATGAAAGTTTGAGAAACCATGTTTTAGACAATAAATACTTTGAAAAGTCAACTCATATTAGTGTGTTAATACACCCAAGAGATAAAATTTAAAAGGTGCACATTTAAAGAAAGCAAAACATTTTGTATTTATTTGCAATTGTGTATTGCGCTTTTAACGTTTAGCAAGCTAGTCCAATCATTGAAGAATAGCTGGCTTTGAACTCTGGGGTTTGGGATGTAAAACCTGGGAAGTGGGACTTCTCCATGGTGGACAGGTGTCTGCTTCACACAAAGAATCCACAGCTTGTGTTGCATAGGTGTGCACATATGTGTGTGTTTTATGCAAGGCAAACAGATTGTAAGGCTATTGTTCATAGAAAAGTAGTAGGTTATCATGCTTTTAATATATACTATTTTGGTTAGGTCACTGGAAGAAAGTTTTGAGTAGGAGTAAAACAGCTCTTGAACCTAAAACTTAATTTTACCACATTTTACACCAGGATAAACGTGTAGCACAAAAATACTTCCCATATTATGCCAGACTAACAATATCTGAAATAAGCTAACACAATGCTTCTTTTTCCACTAAATCATAGAAATTCAGAACGTATAAGATGATGTCAAGTTTATAAGGCATTGTACTAAATAGTAACTTACCACTGTAGGTGGATGGCCTATATTATTTAGTGGAAATAAATAGCTTCAAAATTGAATGTCAAAACAAAAGTTAGAAAAAATGTGTAAAGATTAAAAATACCACAAATAACATGTTTTTATTTAATATAGCATCAATGATAGACAATTTAAAAAATATGTCATCTCCCAAATCCTTTATGCATAAATCATATCTGTTGTGTAATTTTTATTTGCAGTTTATTTGATATAATACTTTCCCACTTGTTTAATTTAGAGACCAAATTCATCTAATTGTTTATACGCCAAATGACACAATGATGATTATTTCTATTCTTTGCTCTATGGTTCCTTAACTGACACTTGAACAATTGTTTAAACATAAAAAGTAATCAGCTAAAATTTATTATTATGAATAATATTAATAATAAAATACATATTGAAATCAAACCTTTCTGCCAAACGGAATTCAGAAAAAACATTTATGTAATTAAACACTTTAGCAAAATAGGCATTTATTATCCAGAAAAGAAGGAGAGAGGAAAACATACAAATAGACTATCTTTACTCAAATCAACAAACAATTCTGATGTCTTAAGAAACATTAGAGTAATATTTTATATATTCCCATTTTTTAAAAAGAGAGTAAATTTAAATTCAAGGACATTAAGTTATATATCAAAGGTTATTTTTCAAAGATTCCATTTCTTTTCATTATTCTCTTCATAACAAAATATAATGTTGACAGATTTTGAAAAGTGCACTGCTTTTTACCTGGATATCAATTTGCTTAAAACTGGTATTATATTTGTGGCAGTAAATGCCTTGTGATGTCATTCAACTATAAAACAAGACCTTTCTATGATTCTCGAAATAGGGCCTCAAACAAAATCCAAACTTAATCCAAGTGATTAAGAAAGTATTCAAATATCCCCAAAGCAATGTGAAAACCTATTCCTGACAAACATATTTATGTTGTTAATATCTCCTATTCTAAAATCAGTTAGCTTGCTTGGAAGAAAAACTTAGAAGAGGAAAGGTATTGAACTTTACCAAGTACTTACCATGTTAAAATTAGACAGCCCAGTAGAAAAAATCACTGAAGTTTTCGAATTCCGTGAACTAAAACAAAAAATTATTGAAGGAATGCTAACTATAGATTAAGGGAGGAAAATTTGTGTTTCAGCAATTTAGTATAATAGTTATTAAAGTTCCATCATGGTTGATCCTTATGTTCTTAAAAGAGCCTGCCTACGAACAATGATGTGGGTGAGAAAGATCATTAATAAATAATTGGTTAATTGATGGCTAGACCACAGTGCCAAAGATGAAACTAAAATCCCCAAAAAGTGAGTGACAAACTCTTGCAATATGTGAATCAGGCTAAAAGTTCAAGGGGAAGAGGAAGGCAAAGAAGGACATTTATATGATTGAGCATCTTGGTTTGTAAGAAATTATAGGTTTAATTATATTATTCCCTTGTCCTTCCATGAACCCTATGAAGTATTAATAGCCTGTTTTATAGGAAAAGTTCCTTGAAGCTGAGAGCATTTATATAGGTTATCCAAGGTTTCCTTTCTGGTAAATAGTGAAACCAGAGTCCAAAATCCAAACAAACTGACACAATATTTCATGATTTGTCATCTAAATTTTTGTTGCACAAAGTGTAGTCTGTGGACCAGGAATGTCTTCATTTGGGAGCTTGTTAGAAATGAAAGATCTCGTACTCAAACCCAGAACCGTGAAATCATAATCTGCATTGTAATGAGATCTCCAGGTGATTCTTATCCACACTGCAGTTTGAAAGGCACTCAACTAAAACACTCTAATGGAGGCTAAGTGGAACCCATAACAGGACCCCCAGGAGTCAGAAAGAGTTGAAGGAAGAAGGGAGAGTTAATGTCACAAATGCAGAGCACCTGCTGAGGGACTTTTAGGGAAAGTCTGACAAAAAACCAAACACCTCATGTTCTCACTCATAGGTGGGGATTGAACAATGAGAACACTTGGACAAAGGAAGGGGAACATCACACACCGGGGCCTGTCGTGGGGTAGGCGTAAGGGGGAGGGATAGCATTAGGAGATATACCTAAGGCAAATGACGAGTTAACGGGTGCAGCACACCAATATGGCGCATGTACACATATGTAACAAACCTGCATGGTGTGCACATGTACCCTAGAACTTAAAGTATAATAAATACGTAGCCGGGCGCGGTGGCTCATGCCTGTAATCCCAGCACTTTGGGAGGCCAAGGTGGGTGGATCACAAGGTCAAGAGATCGAGACCATCCTGGCCAACATGGTGAAACCCCATCTCTACTAAAAAATACAAAAATTAGCTGGGCATAGTGGTATGTGCCTGTAGTCCCAGCTACTCGGGAGGCTGAGGCAGGAGAATCACTTGAACCTGGGTGGTGGAGGTTGCAGTGAGCCGAGACTGTGCCACTACACTCCAGCCTGGCGACAGAGCGAGGCTCCATCTCAAGTAGTAATAATAATAATAATAATAATAAATAAATAAATAGATAAAAAGAAAGACCATTGTATTGTTGGTGTATTGGGAATAGATTAGAGCAAGGGAACCATTTGGGAGAGGAGAAAGATGAAGGTTGAAGCTCAGAAAGCAATATGGTGATGTAATATATTTTGGCATCAAGTCTGTTGCCTGAGTTTAGTTTACAATATGTTTAGGTAATAGAGTGGAAAAAACAAACAAACAAAAAACCTTAAAAACAAGGAACAGCATTCCTCCTTAGGAAAAATAAGGAGGCTGTTTAGAAAACATTCAACAAAGTTCTTGAATGAAAAGTCAGACTCTGGGGCATGAGTTAAAGGAGAAATGGGAAAAAGTGGCTCTGCTTTATAAGTGGTGAAAGAAATGGGTAGTGAGAAAGTGTGAGGAGGAGCGAGGGGACAAGGAAAACTGAGTACATAGGGAGAATCACAGGAGAAAACTAGACAGAAGCCTGGATAAAATCTCACATTTTTGGAACATGGATGTCTAATGAAGGTTGATGCTATGAAGCCTGCTGAGCACATGAAGGCTGATGTTAAAGTTTTTCTGTGTTCAGTATGTATATGGAAAAAGGAAAAAAAAAATGACCTTAGTCTAATATCTGGGTCTTTCTGTGATAGGAAAATAGGGGAGTTAAGAAACGGGTAACAAAAGTGAAATCTGTGTTCAGGATATGAATGGGAACACCAGCGAATATTGGAGGTCGAGTCACCTGTAAGTTTCAGGATCTGTAGAAACAGGAACATGAGACGTGTCCGGAGACACAGAAATGACGATATTGAAAACAGTTAAATACCTCTATGCCATGTGCTCCAACATCTGAGAAAAACTCCGTAAACAACCAGCATGTCCACACAGTGGTTATTATCTGAATACAAGTTTCGATTAATGTATTGGTAAATGTTTACTTAATTTGAATTAGAATGGAGTTTACCTAAATAGGATGAAGGGAGCACTCATGATAAAGGACTGCTCACTGCCACTCTCTTAAGGAGTCATTTGTATTCTTCACAGTCCTTTTGTAGAAAACCAGGATAAAAGTTCCAACAGCCCAGTTGAGGGGTGAGTCTTATGTTTGGGTTTGTAAGTGTTTCCAACCCAGAAAGCCGATGTCATTAGTTTCAGAGTCTCAGTTCAGATCTACTTTACCAGGTCTGCATCTCTAACTCTCTAATTTCTGGATGAGCCATCCATATTAGTCCGTGTCCATGTTGCTGATAAAGACATACCCGAGACTGGGAAGAAAAAGAGATTTAATGGACTTACAGGTCCACATGGCTGGGGAGGCCTCACAATCATGGTGGAAGGCAAGGAGGAGCAAGACATGAATGGCAGAAGGCAAAGAAAGTGCTTGTGCAGGGAAACTCCCAATCTTACAACCATCATATCTGGTGAGACTCATTCGTTATCACCAGAACAGTGCAGGAAAGGCCCGCCTCCATAATTCAATCACCTCCCACTGGGTTCCTCCCATGACACATAGGAATGTGGGAGTTACAATTCAAGATGAAATTTGGGTGGGGACACAGCCAAACCATATCACCATCTAAGCCAGAGTTTTCAAGTTAAAACATGAGCT
Source organism: Mandrillus leucophaeus (assembly GCF_000951045.1). NCBI lineage: Eukaryota > Metazoa > Chordata > Mammalia > Primates > Cercopithecidae > Mandrillus > Mandrillus leucophaeus. The sequence goes on along the minus strand of NW_012101754.1, from coordinate 3,445,164 downwards.
CTTTGTATGGCCTCATGGTCATTGCAAAAAACCAAAAATCACAGGAGAGCTAAATATATGGAAAGTATCCATCAGACTTTGTACCATTCGGAAAGAGCCACTTTTAATTGTGTGACAACGCTTCCACATAACTCTTGCACAAAAATGGAAACCTACCGCACGTGTGCTTTCACCGTAGACACAAAGTGCTTTTATTCATTTTGTTTGTTTTGTTTCGCTTTATCTTTTCATCCCCTCCTCAACTCTTCACACCCACCCCTCAGGGTCCCACAACTAATGGAAATAACCAGGTTGATTTGATTTCTAGGAAGTTTTGTAATGAAAATTTCAGAATATTGCTTGAACGTATTAAATTTTCAGGTCAAAGAAGTCTGCTATTTATCAACAAATGCTATTTGATTCGAATGCCTGATAAAAGTTCAAATGCATTGGAGAGGCAGCATTCTGGCATGGTAATGAAGGCTGGATCCAGAGAGAAACTGCTTGCATTTGTATACTGATTATTCTTCTAACTGTAATGCTGGGCGGTTACTTAACCTCTCTGTGTTTCAGTTCGATAGGCTATAAACAGAGATGAAAAATAAAATCTGATGGAATTCTTTGGGAATTAAATGCATTAATACTTGTAAGGCGCTTTGAATTATGCCTGGAAAATAATAGTCACTCAATGAAGAGGTGGGAGCAGTGACTCACACTTACAATTCCAGTACTTTGGGAGGCTGAAGCAGGCAGATCTCTTTGAACTCAGGAGTTCGATATCAGCCTGGGCAACAGAGTGAAACCTTGTCTCTACAAAAAATACAAAAATTAGCCAGACATGGTGGTGCACACCTGTAGTCCCAGCTACTCTGGAGACTGAGGCAGAGAATCACTTGAGTCTGGGAAGTAGAGGTTGCAGTGAGCAGAGATCACACCACTGCACTCCAATCTGGGTGACAGAGAAAGACCCCGTGTCAAAAAGAAAAAAAAAATTTACTCATTGAAAACAAAAATCATGTTTGTGTATTGCTGTCATGATCATGGTAATTGCTAGTGTTATTACTATTTCATTTCTAACTCTAAAACTATGTGTGACCATTTCAAACAGTGGGCTCAGGAGTATTTCTTGCAGATCTCCCACTTGGCCCTGTCTCTTGCTTGTATGTTCCTGAGTTTCCTACTCATCTCTTCTATGATGTGCCAAGTACATTCAGGTGGTGGTTCAGGACATGTTAGCTTTGTCCATCAAGGACATGTTGGAATGATTGTGGCTTCAGGGGATGGTGTCTTAGGGTCGAAATTTCATTTCATAAAAGAGCACCTGTCTTGATTATTGGAACTTCCCACAGTTTCTTTCTCAACCCTCACTCCTCTGTCAGGTTCACCCTAAAGGCCAGTATCGAGGAGCACCTGCAGAGCCTTTATGAAGGCTGCAGTCCTGTCTCTTCACCACCTTCGTGACAGTGTGGAAGACCTGGAGGGAAGAAGGCAGTCCCACTGCAAGCTCTACTGGAAAAATCATTTAGAGTTTACATGAATACAATAAAGGAGGCCAGAGAAGATTTAACAGCAGGACAGCCAGTGAAGCATTGGCAGATAAGCCCACTAAATGCAGTGTTCAAGTTGACTCATCTTGTAATTGAGCTAAGGGTTTTAATTAGTGTGTGACAGCCATAATTTACCTTATCTCAAATATTATCATTATTTTTTCAAGCACTTTCCCCTTGATGATTATCTGAACACACAGTAAGCATATTTTAATTGAAGGCAACACCCTGTTATCTCCCTTAAGTCATCATTCCATATATTAAAAACATATATCTTATTCGAATTTTATTAACGATCAGTACATGTATTGTAAAGGATTTCTATTTTTTTAGTGAAATTTATAAACCCACAACTCTTTGGAATCATATAATCAAAACATTTGATTACTTTTCACATAAAAGTGGCTATTTCTCAGCATGTTTACGATGTCATTTGAGGTTGACAAATTACGGTTTAATGCTAAATAGTGTTTCTTTTCACTGAATAGCCATCAGAAGGAAAGTTATGAGTGTTTAATTTTTGGATATTTTTAATTTTATTTGCTGTATCAATTACTAAAGCCTAAAGGAATCTAGGAAAATAATTTTAAATTCAATGTAACTTATTGGGGACCTTTACTTGTTCTCTTTAAAACATAACAGACTTAGCGATTATGTTCCTTGGGTATTATAAGCTTAGGTAGTCAGTTATTCAATGGGGTTTAACTGGATCAACTGCAAAAGATACAACTTTTGAAGGAAGCTGACTAGCAAATTCACATATTGATGGTAAACCTTTATTATAGGGATTTAGAAATATAAATTACAATCTGCTCTCAATTTTTTTTACAAAGCAAGAAAACAATATAAGTTGTATCTAGTAAAAAAAAAATAGATATCAAAACATTATATTCCTTCACTTCATTACTCCTTCAATTGTTAAATTTAAGCCAAAAATGTAGGCAGCTTTTGCTCCCAAGAGTTTAATTTTAAAACTCAAAACTATTTTATTTGAATTCAAATTACTAAGCATTGTAATTATTAAGTAAAATTTCTCTCAAATATAAACACATTCACAGTTCTTAATAATAGTACCTGTCGAGAGAAAAGTATTAAAAACTAGCATACTCTTGGAAAAATCACTTTATTACTTAGCCTATTAAAACTATGTATGTGCTATTATCACTTGTAGGTAAGTAATTTCTGAAATATTTAACATTCTTGGTACTGCCATTCATAACAATAAGCTTAACATGAGATATAAAATTACAAAGGCATATTTGTTTAAATTGCTTAATGATTAAAATATTTTAATATTTTAAAATAGATAAAATGTTACTAAATTAAGGTGCTCCTATGATGTCAAATACGCAGTGTCCCAGGAAAGCAGAGATTACAGTGTGTAGGGAAATATTCACCAGCTAGAGTGAATGCAGTATTTAATATACAGTCAGGAAATACAAGAGGTGCTAGCCCTTGGTAGCTAACCTACAGACCTCTGGGTGCTGAGCTAGAAAAGATGAAGTCTGATTTGACTTCATCGTATAAACAGAATGTCATCCGCACATCAAATTCCACCCACAGTGAACCCCTGGCATGGTTAATGATTATAATCTTCACATTTAATCACGGGAACTCAGTGACAGGCAAACAAAGGTTAGCTAAACTGACAGTTCAGCCTGTTTCAACGGAAGAGAATTCCACAAGTATTATTTTTAAATGTGCATGTCCAATTCCAACAACACTTTTCCAAAATGCGGCTGAAGTATGTGCAAAGCATAGTTACCAGAAAGAGAGCATCGTTTATCTCTCATGTGATACTAATTATCTGGAAATTTGCTAGTTTACTCTCAAAGGTACATTTTTCCAATGCCACTTGCCTGGTTGAATTAAGTTGGGGGTTTTTAAACACGGAATAAAGATCTAGATAAAAAGGGGATTCTTTTAACTAAAATTGTTTTCATGCTCTTATCTTTAATTAAATCATTTGAGTTATTTTTTCTAAATAATCTCATTTTAACATATTTTTGCTTTTCACAGACTTTGCAACCCAATCACCTGTAGTCTACTAAAATGAATGAAAGAACGTAGAACATGTCCTATAGTAGCATGTATTCAAAAATCCTTTAAATGACAATAATTTTAAGTTTTTAGAATTTTAAGCAAACACCCTGTGAAATTAAAAATTTTAACATTTATTATATTTTAATTGAGTAGTCAGGGTAATTTAATGAATTTATATTAGAGAAGTCAGGAATATTATTTATCTTATAATAAAAAATTCAAAATGCATGAGAATTTTATTATATTAAATTTAATGCGAGGTTTTACAAAAGATAGTGTATGCTATTAAACACACATGGATATGCCTTGTTGTAAAAATTTTGGTATCTTTTCTAGGATTATGTTTTTATCCTTACATGATAAGATGGACTTTAAAATGTGTTAACAATTTTTTGATGAATTAAATTTTACTTAAAATTTATTACCTAAGCTGGGCGTCGTGGCTCACGCCTGTAATCCCAGCACTTTGGATTTCAAGGCGAGTGTATCACAAGGTCAGGACAGTGAGACCATCCTGACTAACACGGTGAAACCCCGTCTTTACTAAAACTGCAAAAAATTAGCCGAGCGTGGTGGCACGTGCCTGTAGTCCCAGCTACTCGGGAGGCTGAGACAGGAGAATCCCTAAAACCCAAGAGGAGAAGGTTGCAATGACCCGAGATCGCGCCGCTGCACTCCAGCCTGGGCGACAGAGCGAGACTCCGTCTCAAAAAAAAAAAAAAAGAAAAAAAGAAAAAAGAAAATTATTGCCTATTACTGACAAGGTATATAATATATTGCTTCTTTGTTTCTTTTCATAAAACCTTAGTTTGAGATAATTTTTAACTTTTGTGATATATAATCAATGATTGTTCTAAATTAGTTTATTTCAGTTACTTTGTTACCGTTTTTCAAAAAAATGTATTTTACTCTTTTTTGAACATGCCAATATAACTTGTATTATTGTGTTTTTTGTTTAATGATGTTTAATAATGCAAATGCTTGTTTAACTTTTTTTCAGTTTTTAAAGAGATTCATTATAATAAATTGAAATTTTTTAAAGTACAGGAATCTTATAATTTCACAATTCTATTTTTGGAAAAAAAATCATCAAAATAACCTCATCCCTACTTCCAAAAATAAAAAAATAAAAGAGAAAGAGAGAGATAAAATCAAAGAATATATGCAAGTGCAGATCTGAAGTGTGGTGTTTGTTGTTAATGCAATTCGGGGTTCTTTTTAAGAAAGTTGATACGAACTCATTATTAAAAATGGGTAAGCGTGATCAGAAAGAGAAAACTCACAATAAATAATTAATGGTACAAAATTTAGAAAAATAACATGTTTTTATTAACTGACTGTCTGATAAACTATAAATGATTCCTTAGTTTTTAGTTACATATACTTTGATCACATTTCATATGACAAAATATATGTGTAATATTTTTTCTACAGATAAGGAAAAGGTTAATTCATTACTTTTTTAGCCCTACTAACTAAAATTTGCATTTCATTTTTGATAGTTTAGAAAAGTTCCTTTCAGCATCACAATTAGAGGACTTTTTAGCATATGTGGGATATCTTGGCCTGTTTCTTTTGTATCTCAACTACTACAAACATACTTTTTTTTTGTAGTTCTGTTTCATGTTGTGCTCTGCAAACACAAGAATTCTGATGAACTCCATTTTGTATGATAGTCATCAAAGAGAAATATGAGATAAATTTAAATTCTTTCAGGTTGATGGAAAATTCTCCTGAGTGCATGATTGGCAGTACATCCTAGAATCAGTAAACATGTTTGAGGCTCTATCGATATTAGAGTTTCCTTTCCACAATTTACAGTAAAACTAGAAACTAGCTGAACTGTATATCCACTAAACATACAGATTTGTTTTCATAAAATGTATTTCTTCCTCTCTTGCTCCTCCCCCTAACCATGTACACTCACATGAGTTCTGGTGCATGCATACACACACCTCACACTTAAAATCTTAGAGACAATAATTGGCTGTAGTGGAGATTCTGTGTCTCCAACAAATTTTCTCTTTAGTTATGTCATAGCAAGATGTTATTGGTAAATAAAAATTTTAAAATTAGTGTCAACTTAAATTATCTCTGAATACAACAAGCAAAGATTAACTAAATCCAGCTAACAATTCCCAACAACAACTATGACACTTACAAACAACCCTATGCTGTTTTCTAAAATCAAGAATCAATAAAAAAGCAAAAATTGAGATTTAAAAAATTAACAAAATGTGGATTTTATTTACAAGAATTCTAAGAATTTCAGCAGAGATAAACCAGTGGAATTCTTGTTTTAATGTCAGATAAAATTGTATTCTTATTCTTTATATTAGTGAGGAAGGACTTATATATGATAGGTAGTGTTAATCATATTACATATTTTGAAATAATCAATAATACTAATTGTTATCTTGAAAACCTATCCCATATGTTTGTGTATTACGCTTAGGTAATAAAAAAATAATACTTAGGTTGCATAAACACCTGTGTTGCCAATAAATAAAAATAGTTTTTAATTCATCACTCCATCACTTGTAATTTGATAAAAAGCAGAATTCATGAAATACACAAACTTTTTAAACCCATACACCAATGCTTTGCTCTACACTTCGTCCCTGATAAAAGCCCATGCACATGTTTCTCCTGAGAAAAGTTAGTATTATGTAAGTTGTTTACAATTACCTTTAACTTACCTGACGTATATTTGAAATATTTGCAATAATGAAGTTTTCCCGTTCTCAACATTTAGATGATCAAATATCCCACTTGTGATCAGGTATCTATTTTTCAATTTGGCACATTATTTTGTCAAATGCTATTGTAACTAATCAGAATATCTTAAATAGAAGTGTACATTAAAAGAACTTCTAAAGTTTACTTTATTGCAAAAAAGAGAATAGTAAAAAACTGTAGAAAGAGTTAGTGATGATTTTGCCTGTAGATAAAAGTTAGAAGAGACTGAGGATAGCTTTTTAAAAAAAAAACAACAACAAAAAAATCTGTTTCCAAGGTTATATATAACACATTGCTTGAGCTGTCAAGGTTTTATTAAAGAGGAAAATAAATGAGAAACAAATGATGCTGTATTTTAAGCCTAAAATGATAGAGTGATTGCAAAAGGGATTAGAGGTGTTGTTTATTCTCATATCATCGATTCTCACCTGTAGACATTTAAACCAATGCAACCAACAAGCTGAGAATGAATGGGTAAGCCGTGTACCTTTTTCAATTTTATAGCCACAGAAGCAGGACACAGTGACTTATAATCCTGAAGCATTTGCTGTCTATCTAAGATAGGAACTGGCAACATTGAGGAATGGACTGATCAACTTTCTAGAATAGGGAAGAACTGAAGTCCATGATGGATACCGACATCCACAAGAAACACACCGATATGAACATGGAACAAGAGCTTCACTGTCAGTGTGTGTTCAGGACGGCATGTCTAGCAGGAAAAACAAACAACATTGAAAACAGACACTACTATGTCTCCATGAAAAGTTAGACCAAAATTCAGCTAACATGGGATATGAGTCCTAAGGGAGGGACTTTAGGAAAGTCAGTTAGTCTAAGTATTGTTTTTATCTGTTTTGTTTTGTTTTTAATTTTTAAAGTAGAAATAATTCTGCATAAAGCTCACATTCAAGTTAAATAAGATGCTCTATGTGATGGTCCTTTTTAAGTTATCCAATGTCATGTAAACAGTAGATACACCACCCATGCAGAGAAGAGCAGGAGATGGTGAGAGGAACAATTTGATCCGCTCTCCTCTCAGGCGGTCTTCATTTCTGTGTGCCCCTCACAGAGCAAACACCTCAGTCACTGGATTTGTTCTTGATAATATATATTACCACTTCCTATGCTGACTTTATAACCTAACTTCATGTAAGAGATTCAGTGGCATGTGGATTTCACCTGATACTGGAAGTGACATGAAGTATAAGAGAAAGAACGTCCCAGAATTTATTGGCAGAGTTTTCCCAGTAGACTGAAATTCTCTGTTGAGAAAGTCCAAGAGAATTCAGTGCCCAAAGTATAATGATGAACAACTGTATGAGATCCTAGTGGATACATGTTAGCCCCATTCTACTGAGTTATATATAAATAGGTGCCTTTGCTTCCAAAAAACATGTGGTTCATACAACTGCCTTTTTTTGGAATAGTCTGTGCAGTTCTCATCAGAATTTCTATGCTGCTGCAGTCACAAGCTCAGAGAAGCCGAACAACTATTTGTCTCACTGATTTTCCTTGAGTACACTGAAGGACAGCATCTGATGGGAAAAGGCCGTAAATACCTGCATAAAGCCAAAGTAAGAGTTAGTGATGATTTTGCCTGTAGATAAAAGTTAGAAGAGACTGAGGATAGCTTTTTAAAAAAAAAACAACAACAAAAAAATCTGTTTCCAAGGTTATATATAACACATTGCTTGAGCTGTCAAGGTTTTATTAAAGAGGAAAATAAATGAGAAACAAATGATGCTGTATTTTAAGCCTAAAATGATAGAGTGATTGCAAAAGGGATTAGAGGTGTTGTTTATTCTCATATCATCGATTCTCACCTGTAGACATTTAAACCAATGCAACCAACAAGCTGAGAATGAATGGGTAAGCCGTGTAACTTTTTCAATTTTATAGCCACAGAAGCAGGACACAGTGACTTATAATCCTGAAGCATTTGCTGTCTATCTAAGATAGGAACTGGCAACATTGAGGAATGGACTGATCAACTTTCTAGAATAGGGAAGAACTGAAGTCCATGATGGATACCGACATCCACAAGAAACACACCGATATGAACATGGAACAAGAGCTTCACTGTCAGTGTGTGTTCAGGACGGCATGTCTAGCAGGAAAAACAAACAACATTGAAAACAGACACTACTATGTCTCCATGAAAAGTTAGACCAAAATTCAGCTAACATGGGATATGAGTCCTAAGGGAGGGACTTTAGGAAAGTCAGTTAGTCTAAGTATTGTTTTTATCTGTTTTGTTTTGTTTTTAATTTTTAAAGTAGAAATAATTCTGCATAAAGCTCACATTCAAGTTAAATAAGATGCTCTATGTGATGGTCCTTTTTAAGTTATCCAATGTCATGTAAACAGTAGATACACCACCCATGCAGAGAAGAGCAGGAGATGGTGAGAGGAACAATTTGATCCGCTCTCCTCTCAAGCGGTCTTCATTTCTGTGTGCCCCTCACAGAGCAAACACCTCAGTCACTGGATTTGTTCTTGATAATATATATTTCCACTTCCTATGCTGACTTTATAACCTAACTTCATGTAAGAGATTCAGTGGCATGTGGATTTCACCTGATACTGGAAGTGACATGAAGTATAAGAGAAAGAACGTCCCAGAATTTATTGGCAGAGTTTTCCCAGTAGACTGAAATTCTCTGTTGAGAAAGTCCAAGAGAATTCAGTGCCCAAAGTATAATGATGAACAACTGTATGAGATCCTAGTGGATACATGTTAGCCCCATTCTACTGAGTTATATATAAATAGGTGCCTTTGCTTCCCAAAAACATGTGGTTCATACAACTGCCTTTTTTTGGAATAGTCTGTGCAGTTCTCATCAGAATTTCTATACTGCTGCAGTCACAAGCTCAGAGAAGCCAAACAACTATTTGTCTCACTGATTTTCCTTGAGTACACTGAAGGACAGCATCTGATGGGAAAAGGCCATAAATACCTGCAAAAAGCCAAAGTATTATTTTTCTCAAGCTATTTGCTATCATACAAAGGGTGCCTTTTCCTGTCAAATCTTAATTTGAATTCAAAATTCACTTATATAACGTAGTCACAGATACAGCATTATTTGCCATAGTTCATTTTATGTGAATTCTACATCAAAAACACCTTAGAGAGTTACATTATAAAATCATACTGGAAGAGAAGCTAAACAAAAACTGAGACAAAAATAAACTAGAAATAAAAGATTCAACATGAGCTCAGCTGGTGAAGCAAGTAAGCAAAAGGAGATTTCTCCAAAGGAAAAAAAAAAAAACAAAAAACCTCAGAAACAAACTGTCTTGCTTTTTTACTTCATCACATCAGTATTTATATTTAGCAAACCAAAAAGATGTCTGTGTATGTACTACAGACACACACAAACACACATCTGTATCTTTATACATATATATACACACACATACTACATATACAAACACATACATGCATATACTATATATGTAGTATATACATTCATAATTTGATGGTTTCTTAGGAAGACAAAGCTAAATAGCTGTCATTAAATTATGAAATTGCTAGAAATTACTAATTACTGTCTAGTGCTCCACTAGTCTATGCAGTCTATTTATGGAGACCAACAGAAGCCCATATATGGTCTTCAGAAAGGACTAAAGTTGCAATTACAAAGTGACAGTTAAGAAATTCCTCTGGTACTTTAAAATGTATCTTTTTTTACAAGAAAATATCTGGCCAGGCACAGTGGCTCACTCCTGTAATGTCATCCCTTTGGGAGGCCGAGGCGGGCAGATCATGAGGTCAGGGGATCGAGACCATCCTGGCTAACATGGTGAAACCCTGTCTCTACTAAACACACACACACACACACACACACACACACACACACAATCCATGAGGCAATGGAGGCAATGGATTATAGATAGTATGGTAAACGTCGAAAGAATGCTTCATTTTCAAAATTACTGATATTTTGAAAATAACTAGAATAGAAAATTTCCCTAGGATGAAGGTTTGGGATCAATAGAAAAGTATCTGAGAATTATTGAGTCGTTATACATCCCAGTCCCTGAACAAAGGCCTACAAAGTAGTTACTATTACAAGCCCCATTCTAGAGATGACAAAAACTAAAGTAAAAGAGAAAATACTTGGCAAATATCTCAGCGCTGTGTTGGCCTAATATGAAGGCCCATGTTTCTTCTCATTTGTAGAGCAACAATGGAAACGAAATAGATCTTTTACCAATCCAGACTGTTCCTACCAAATCTCCATTTTCTTTGCACATACCCACTTTAAACTTAGAACCTTAAAAACAAAGCATGCTGACTAACATATTCTTCGGTCCTTTAGATATAAATATCAAAGGGCTCTAATGCATATATTCATTTTTCAAAAAACCCAAAACATTCGTGTAACGTTTCTAAGGTCTCTTATATAAATTGTTATTTTACATAGCAGTTATTTATGTAATTGAATATTCATATGTCACACGTTACCCTTCGACTAGAATTGATCCAACATTATGCTATCATACTGTGCATACTGCTGGAGTAATTTCATGAGTCTCTAATTTTCTGAAGATAATATACACTTTAGTGTTTCGGAGTAAATTTTACTTTTTTAAAGATAAAAAATGTTACAGCTAAGCAAAAACAAAACCAAGCACCCCCTCCAAATTTTTTCTTTTTTAATTAAGATACAGTATTTTGTCTTGCAATTTTGTAGGAATGGGCTTTCATTAACAATAAACTCTGTCATTCTTTTCATTCTGTTTCACGAATTCAAATTTCTGTCATTCTATTATTCCAATGGTTAAAACTGTCTTGATTGGTTTGAGGTATATTATCCGGTTTTTTTTTTTTATATTTCATTTGTTTTCACACGGATTTCTTATTCAGTGTAAAAATTCATGCTACCAAATTATATATTTTTAAACCATTTTTAAAAGACCAAAGCAGGAAAAAAAATAAATAACATCAAAATAATTAAAATAATGCCTATTTTACACAGCTTATTTTATTTAAAAAAATATTTTGTTCCATTTTGAAATAACCTCAAACATACTAAAATCTGCAAATATGGGATGTAGAACGTTCATTTTTGTGGCATCATCTGAGGACAATTAACTTCTCCTTTTTCCAATTCCCCATCACCCTGAAAGTATTTAATGTTAATTTCTACCAACAAAAATCTTTTCCTACATGACCACAGTGCCACTAACAAATTCAGTAAATTAACATTGATAAATTATTGCCATCTAAACCTCAGACGTCATTCACATTTCATCAAATGTCCCAATAATGTCTTTTTCACAAAATAATTTTGTTAAGAATCATGGTATTTAATTTTAATCTCTCTCAAGTTTTTCATTCTTGGAAAATCCCAGAGTTCTTACATATTATTCATAATCTCGACATTTTAAAGATTACAAGCCAGTTATTGTGCAGAGCCTTCCTCTGGTTGGGTTTGGGTTTGGATGGTGTTGCCTCATATTTAGATCTAAGCATCTCTGTCAGGAAGTAATGTTGTGTTTCTCCCTTTGCATTTTATTAGGTAGAACATGATTTCAAGTTTCCCTTCATTGATATTGTTTACTTTGATCACATAATAGAATGTTTATCAGGTTTCTCTATTGAAAAATTATACTTTTTCTCTTTGTAAATAGCAAGAATTTTGGGGGAGCTTCTTTAACATTCTGTAATATCCCATTACAGATATTTAATATTCTGTAAATACCCCATCCCTCATGAAATTTTTAATTGATTTATTTATTTGCATCTCAGTTTTTATACTTCATCTAATGAAGGTTTTATATTTCATCTAATGGATTATAATATGCTTTTAGAATAACTAATCTTGATGCTGAAATTCCACAAAATTTGCCCAATAAGAGATGTCTTCAAGAGAGATTGTCTGTTCACCTTACCTGTCATTATCATTCGTTGAGCATGTCTTGTTTTGTGACAACACAATATATTCCTGAAACATAGAATTCGTTTCCTGTCCCAGCTGTGAAAAATGAGCCCTGGTTTCTTTTACTGGAGGATGGTATTTAGAAACCAAGTTCCAAGAGCTAGATGTGCTCATTCATGCTGAAGCCCCTTTAAGTGTATGAAGCTAGAGAATACATATACATACATACATCTATTTGCATGGACACATACATTCACACACACGCATAGAAAGAGAACAATGTGAGGCATGAGTCCACACTAACACCACTCCAATCCAACACCACAGAGGTCATTTGAGTTTTTACCTTTCCATGTTTTTAAGTCCCCTCTCCAAGAATGAGCAATCTGGCTTTTGTTATCCTTAGCATATAAACTTATTTGGTAAAACCTTCTGTATA
>NW_012101754.1:3427311-3428279 GCF_000951045.1 Mandrillus leucophaeus | reverse complement strand
ACTGTTTAATATCAGAGTCAAGTAGCTCAGATAACTGCTCCATGCATTCCATTCATCATTATTTGGCTGCATTTAGTAGGAGAGAGTGGTGTGTATGCTGTCTTGGCTGAAATAGCATAGGTCTTACCTTATACCAACTGCCTCTGTGCCTATCTAAATAATCATAGACTATACTGTGGATAAAAATTACACTGATACTAATCGTTAAATGAAATGTGATTTCTTGAATGAAATCTCAATAGATTCTGATCCTTCCTGTAGCACTGAATTTAATTTGCTAGTATTTAATTTGGATCTTAGCATCCGTAATACCGACAGGGATGATCTATAATTTTCCTTCTTTACTATCTTTCTCAGGAAAATCATAGTTGTGTTGGCCCAAAAATTCAGTTGAAAAGTGTACCTTCTTTATGTATTCTTGTACCTCTCTGGGTCTGGGTTTTCATTATTTGTATAGTGTGAATATTGTTTTTTTGAATTTTAATTGTGGTAAAAACCACATAATATTTACTATCTTAACCGGTTTTAAGTCTAGAGTTCACTCGTGTTAGCTACACTTGCATTGTGCAAAGATCCCTAGAACTTTCCATCTTTCCAAACTGAAACCCAGTACCCACTGAACAACTCTCCTCCCTCCTCCACCCACCCCAAGCTCTGCACGGCCTCTGGCAACTACCCTTCTACATGCTGTTTCCATGAGTTTCGCTGCTTCAGATAGTTCATATAAATCTAGTCATATAGGGTTTGTTTTTGTGCAACTGACTTTATGGGTTAAATTTTTAAAGTATATTTAGAAGTCATCATACTCTCTGTTTTTGTGACATTTTAAATAAGTTATATTTTGAGAAGCTGGTCAAGTTCAAATTGTCAGTTTTTAGCATAAAATTATTCATAACATCTTTTATTATTTTAATGACTAGTGTCTACAGTAATTTTTTTCCCTTCTGACAGATTTTATTTCTGTTTTT
>NW_012101754.1:3423487-3424541 GCF_000951045.1 Mandrillus leucophaeus | reverse complement strand
GATCTATAATTTTCCTTCTTTACTATCTTTCTCAGGAAAATCATAGTTGTGTTGGCCCAAAAATTCAGTTGAAAAGTGTACCTTCTTTATTTATTCTTGTACCTCTCTGGGTCTGGGTTTTCATTATTTGTATAGTGTGAATATTGTTTTTTTGAATTTTAATTGTGGTAAAAACCACATAACATTTACCATCTTAACCGGTTTTAAGTCTAGAGTTCACTCGTGTTAGCTACACTTGCATTGTGCAAAGATCCCTAGAACTTTTCATCTTTCCAAACTGAAACCCAGTACCCGCTGAACAACTCTCCTCCCTCCTCCACCCACCCCATGCTCTGCACGGCCTCTGGCAACTACCCTTCTACATTCTGTTTCCATGAGTTTCGCTGCTTCAGATAGTTCATATAAATCTAGTCATACAGGGTTTGTTTTTGTGCAACTGGCTTTATGGGTTAAATTTTTAAAGTACATTTAGAAGTCATCATACTCTCTGTTTTTGTGACATTTTAAATAAGTGTTATATTTTGAGAAGTTGGTCAAGTTCAAATCGTCAGTTTTTAGCATAAAATTATTCATAACATCTTTTATTATTTTAATGACTAGTGTCTACTGTAAATTTTTTCCCTTATGACAGATTTTATTTCTATTTTTTTCTATATATATATATCTCTCTCTCTTCTTTTTTTTTTTTTTTGAGAGAAGGTCTGACTCTGTCACCCAGGATGGAGTGCAATGGTGCCGTCGTGGCTTACTACAGCTTCAACCTGCCAGGTTCAATGTATCCTCCTGCCTCAGCCTCCCAAATAGCTGGGACTAGAGGTTCCTGCCACCACACCTGGCTAGTTTTTTGTATTTTTTGTAGAGACAGGGTTTTGCCATGTTGCTTAGTCTGGTCTCAAACTCCTGGTCTCAAGTGATCCACCCACCTCGGTTTCACAAAATACTGGGATTACAAGCGTAAACCACTGCACCTAGCCTTTTTCTCTTTCCTTAACACCACTTTTTACCTTGTTTCAGTATTGCGAAGAGCTTGTCAGTATTATTCATCTTTTCAACC
>NW_012101754.1:3422402-3423437 GCF_000951045.1 Mandrillus leucophaeus | reverse complement strand
CCACTGCACCTAGCCTTTTTCTCTTTCCTTAACACCACTTTTTACCTTGTTTCAGTATTGCGAAGAGCTTGTCAGTATTATTCATCTTTTCAACCAATGTTTGATTTGCTATCCATTGTCTTACTTCTCACAATGAGGCAACAGAATCCACATTTTATGCTTTTTTTCAAATATATAACTTTTAAGCTTATAAACTCCCTTTTAAGCACTGTTTTATATGCATTTCTGTACATTTGATATTTTATCATGTATTTTCGAATTTCCATTATGATTTCCATTTGTTAGAAGCACATTTGTTTGGTAACATGTTGGGGCTTTTCCTAGCTACACTTTTTATCACTGATTTCTGCCTTAATTCCACTGTGGTCAGCAAATCTACTGTAAATGATGTGAATCTTTAGAAATTTGATAGAGTTCGCTGCATGACCCAGGATATGGTCAATTTTGGTATATAATACCTGTTCATTTAAATAAATGAAGTTTAATAATGATGCTGGGGCATTGTTCTTTATGCCATTTAAGTTAACTTCATTAATTATAATTTCAAGTCTTTTGTTTGTTTGTTTTTATTTGTTTGTTTGTTTTTTGATGGAGTCTCACTCTGTTGCCCAGGCTGGAGTGTAGTGGCATGATCTCAGCTCACCACATCCTCCGCTTCCTGGGTTCAAGTGATTTTTCTGCCTCAGCCTTCTGAGTAGCTAGGATTACAGGCAGGTACCATGACGGTGCCTGGCTATTTTTTTTTTTTTTTGTATTTTTTAGTAGAGATGAGATTTTGTCATGTTGCCCAGGCTGGTCTTAAACTCCTGACCTCGAGTGATCCACCTGCCTCAGCCTCCCAAAATGCTGGGATTATAGGCATAAGCCACTATGCCCGGTCTCAAATCTTTACATATATTCATAATGTTTATCTTTAAAAAAATAATCAACTTTTATTTTAGATTCAGGGGGTACATTTGCAGATTGATTACATAGATGTATTGCATGATGCTAAGGGTTGGCATATGGATGATCTCATCATCCAGGTAGTGAGCA
>NW_012101754.1:3420072-3422352 GCF_000951045.1 Mandrillus leucophaeus | reverse complement strand
CTCAAATCTTTACATATATTCATAATGTTTATCTTTAAAAAAATAATCAACTTTTATTTTAGATTCAGGGGGTACATTTGCAGATTGATTACATAGATGTATTGCATGATGCTAAGGGTTGGCATATGGATGATCTCATCATCCAGGTAGTGAGCATAGTAGCCAACAGATACTTTTTCAGACCATGACCCCCTCTCTCCTTCCCTCCTCTAGTGGTTCACAGTGTCTGCTGTTGCTATCTGATGTACAGGTATACTCAATGTTTAACTTCCACTCACTGAGAGCTAGGTGCTCAGTAACAGTGAATTGGATAAAGAAAATGTGGCACACATACACCATGGAATACTACGCAGCCATAAAAAAGAATGAAATCATGTCCTTTGCTGAAAGATGGATGCAGTGAGAGGCCATTATTCTAAGTAAATTAATGCAGAAACAGAAAAACAATTACCACATGTATATATTTTTTGTACTATCAATGTGTGAGAAAGTTGTGTAGTCTTTCACTAAGATGATGCAACTTTTAACATCCTTTTTCCACTTTTTTTTTTTGGAGGGGCATACGGAGTGAGGTGGATCTCATACTATCTACCTGTAGTTGGTCTCTAACCCTCCAGGACTTTTATCTGACAGAATCTTACATATTCTGCAGGCATCTTACTTCAGGCACTTTCAACCATTGTCTCACCAGAGAGCAGAAAGTCTCCAGTCAGTGTTTCAAAAGCTTTCTGCTTTTTTGGTTAGTACCTGCCCACAGGGCAGGGTATACAACACCAAACTGTCCTCCTGGGGTTTGGTCAGTGTCCCAGGGTTAAACTGGCCAGGTGTTGGAAGCCCACGGGTCTCTGGCAAAGCTCTGTTTTTCTTTTTTTCATTGTTGTTTGTTCGTTTGCTTTTTTAAATGGCTGTAAGCTCTGGTGCTCCACCGCATCCTCCCTCCCATAATAAACCAGTCCCTGGGAAAAGTTCTGCAGGTCACTAACCTGAACAACATTCGTCACCTCACCAGATTCTTAACAACATTCTTCACCCCTCGAGATTCTTAGGTCCTCTACTTCCCTTGTCTATGAAATTTTGCTGCATTTCACAGACCGTATATCACTGTCTATTCTATCTTTTCCAGTTTTTTTAGGCAGATGTCCCAGTCTCTTACTGGAGTAGAACATTAGGTTCCAATCAGCTACTCAATTCTGCTTGGAATCCAAAGGCAGTTAAGTTCAGATTAATGATTAATAGGTAATTTCCTTGTTTCGTTTTCTTAGCTTTATGCAGGTGAGTTTTTCCTAGATTCGATGTATCTACATGTTTCTTCCCCTCACATTTCTGTCTCTCTCTCCCTCTCTCTGTCTCTTTTTGTCTCTGGAAGTAGAAGCAGGGAAGTGTTTTTGATTGCCTGGAATGTTTTTATGGCTCAAAGTTTAGGAGTACATTTGCATGTCTTTGCTTTTCCCTAACCAAGTGAGAGTGACATCTGTAGGAATTGTTTTTATTTTACTATTTCTGTTGTTATTTTAAATGCAAAACATTTCTCCCCCTCCACAGAGATAGAATATATTTGTGAATACGAATTTTTCTCTGTAATTCCTCATTGGATCTGCAAAGTCTCTTTCTGAAACTAAACAGGATTTTAAGGGCTGGTGCCATCAGTTTATCTCGTCCTTTCTCTCTGTTGTAAATACATGGTCTGGATTTTGCACTTCAGATTTGCATTTGACTGGATCTTTTTTGGTGATTACTATTTGAGGCTTTCTCTGAGACATCTCTGATACCTTCATCTCTGGACTCTTCACTCATTCTGGAATATTGTCCCTCTTGTTCTTACATGGAGGCTCTAATTTTCTCCTAGTTTCATTCAAAAAAGGAATAAAATCTGGTATTTTGGTTGTAGTTCTCCTTGTTGCTTTTCAATAATTTCTAGGAACAGAAGGGGAAGATGCCAGCTTTACACATCTTCAAAGAGAAAATTAGCAAAAGTACCACTCTACTGATTTCTATGTTTTTCAGAGTAAATTATACAATATGCAGGGGTTGACTCTGTAAAATATTTTTCTAAATTCTCAAACTCTGTTAAAAATATTATACCTGTTTACCCATATGCTACATTTTAATTTCAGTACTTACTGTAGTATCTTATTTACATAGTAGCCAAAGATTGAAATATGTGGGACTAAGCCACCAGAGATCTATAAGCCATCTGTAAGCCAGAGATATAGTAAAAGAAAGTGATAATTTCCATGAATAGAAATTAAACATGGACACACACACCACACACACACACAC
>NW_012101754.1:3410506-3419127 GCF_000951045.1 Mandrillus leucophaeus | reverse complement strand
ACACACATACACATACACACACACATACACATACACACACACACACCACACACACCACACATACACACACACATACACACACACCACACATACACACACACACACAGAAAAGATGCTACAAAAATGTGGCAATCACCAGTATGTTTCTAAAAGTCAGTGATCTAAAGTAAAACTTGGAGGATCTTAATTGACATCTCCTATGAAACTGTAATGATTTCGATAGAAAAAGTGCTTCAGATAATTCATTTGCATCTCTGAATTAAAGGCGAGTTACACTGAAGGGTTTCTGTTGTTGTCGTTGTTGCTTGTTTGTTTTTTTGAGATGGAGTCTGGCTTTGTCATCCAGGCTGGAAGGCAGCGGTGTAATCTCGGCTCACTGCAACCTCCACCTCATGGGTTCAAGCGATTCTTCTGCCTCGGCTTCCTGAGTAGCTGGGATTACAGGCGTGCGCCACCACACCCAGCTACTTTTGTATTTTTAGTAGAGAAGGGGTTTCACCATTAGCCAGGCCTGACCTCAGGTGATCTGCCACCTCGGGCTCCTAAAGTGCTGGGATTACAGGCGTGAGCCTCTGCTCCCAGCCAGAAGTTTTGAATTACGTTAAATGTTTGTGTTTAAATATGTAAAGTATCAGGTAGAGAAGGGCTGACATAGTTGATATAAAGTACTTCATCAGTGGATTAGAGAATCATGAGAAAACAGTTAAGTCCTAGTCTCTGGATCTCTATCCACAAACATGAACAACTAAAAAGATGGGGGAAATTCCAAGATACTTTCTTTTTACTTCT
Source organism: Mandrillus leucophaeus (assembly GCF_000951045.1). Classification (NCBI taxonomy): domain Eukaryota; kingdom Metazoa; phylum Chordata; class Mammalia; order Primates; family Cercopithecidae; genus Mandrillus; species Mandrillus leucophaeus. The sequence goes on along the minus strand of NW_012101754.1, from coordinate 3,418,338 downwards.
TAAATCATCTTTCAGGCAGTTCAAGCATTTAAGTATTCTAGCACTTTACTGTAGGTCAGAAATAAAAATGATGCTGTGTTATATTCAGGAACTTAAAAAATCTCGCGTAGCAAATAAACCAGTTGAATTTTTAAACATGATTTTCTGCATGTGTGTCTTATCTTAGACTAGCCACTTAGTGACCTTGTTGGTGGTATCATTGCAACTCCTGGCAAGCTCTTGCTAAAGAAACCTTCAAAAATTAACAATAGTTACAAAGCAGGAGGCGATAATTACCCTCATTAATGAGTCTGCTTACCAGATTTCACAGCAGTAGCACTCCCAACAGCAGATCCAGGCTATTTTTAGGTCAGATGTATTTACCCTTGACAATCCTTAATTACTTTCCTAGTTTTTTCTTGACTCACCTTAACTACCATGACTGCTGTGAGCCCCAAGTTGACCATCAATTATCAATAATTCAGATGACAACAACGCCTTGTCGGACTTGATAGTACCCTGACACTGAAAAGGTAAAGCTTCTTTTGAATAAATCATAATCACAAATGCTATATTAAATTCGTAATTTTAGGTTTGTTTTTAAACCCTGTGAGTAACAATTTTAAAACTTTAAATGGAAAGATTGTCATTCATATACTCAATTTGTTTCAAAAGTAGTATTATGAAGTCTAATATAAGCAATGGTATTCACAAGAGAGTACGTGAGAGATCGGAATAATATCAATAGTCATACAATTACTATGTGCTGAAGATTTCTATTGTGAAGTTGCTCAACTTATTTCTTATTACATTTATACAAAATGCTGATGCAGTTAATTGAGCCAGTTGATTATCACAATTCTTGATGGCTTAAGATACAGTAAGTAACTTGTCTAAATGCTAGGTCCTAAATTAAATCCTATAAAATTGACTTTTTTAAAAAATGCAATGACATTTGGGGCCGGGGGATGGGGTAAAATAAATCCCCCAACAGTCTCATCTTTTCTTTTGTAAATTTAAAACAGTAATAATAACAACAATCAGCTTAGTATATATTTTGTAATACACAAAATGTGTATTTTGTAATGCAATGGTATGTATTTTTATAATGTAGAGGAGACTTTGTTTGTGGAAAATCCCCAAATGTTTGCCAATATAAAGTAGTGATATAAAGTAGTGATTCCTGAAAGACATAACAAAACAAAACAAAAATACCCTTAAATGATTCTGCAGAAATCATCGACTTACAAAATTGTAAAGCAAGGAAATAAAGAGCTTCAAGTGGTCCAAAGTGGTATCAAAGGGTGATAGAACTCTTACATAAGAGGGAAATGCAGATATCCTTGATCTCATACAGTTAGTATCATTTTCATGGTTCTTGCTTCATGGAGTTAAACTCGGATTGTTAGAGTAGGTAGTTAGGCAGACATGAGCAGGGCAGGGCAGGGAAGGAGAGGTCACCCCTACTGCTGCCACCCAGGAATGTCAGGTGACCATCAAGTGATGGTCAGACAATTGATAAACTGTCTCTCTAAAATTATGATTCGTCCCAGCTGGACCAGGGAAAGGCTATTTCCCACTAGAAAGAAAACACCTGAAGCTGGTATCAGCACCTTCCCGGTAAGATCTCAGAAGTTGTGCAAGTGGGCTCAAGCATGCACACTAAGAGACAAAATAGCAGAGTTTAACTGCCATATGACCTTCTTCTAGGACCACTCAATTAGTAAGGGAAAAAAGGCTCAAATGAGCATGTGCACAACTTCAGGGGACACATTGCATGTGGCCCCTCACAAGTGCTGGCAGGCCACTGCACAGGTGGACAGCCTGCCCCAAGGAAACATGAAGGGAGGAGAGATGCAAAACCCAAGAAGCATGCCAACATATACAACCACAAATCAAAGATCAAACTGGGCACCTCTGGCTTCTGTTTTCCGTATGTTGCCATGCCCGTCTGGCCTCCTTTCGAGTGTCCTTTTCTTCCTTTCATTCCTGCTCTAAAATGTTTTAATAAACCTTCACTCCTGCTCTAAAACTTGCCTCAGTCTCCCATTTTACCTTATGCTCCTCGGATGAATTATTTCCTCTGAGGAAGCAAGAATCAAGTTGCTGCAGACCCATACAGATTCACCACGGCTAACAGGATGACATCTTATGGTTTTAGGTTTTACATTTAAGTCTTTAATTCATCTTGAGTTAATTTTTGTGTAAGGTGTAAGGAAGGGATCCAGTTTTAGCTTTCTGCATATGGCTAGCCAGTTTTGTCAACACCATTTATTGAATAGGGAATCCTTTCCCCATTGAATGTTTTTGTCAGATTTATCAAAGATCAGATGGTTATAGATGTGCAGTGTTACTTCTGAGGCCTCTGTTCTATTCCATTGGTCTATATATATGTGTGTGTGTGTGTGTGTGTGTGTGTGTGTGTGTTTTGATACCAGTGCCATGCTGTTTTTGTTACTGTAGCCTTGTAGTATAGTTTGAAGTCAGGTAGCATGATGCCTCCAGCTTTGTTCTTTTTGCTTAGGACTGTCTTGGCTATGTGGGCTCTTTTTTGGTTCCAAATGAAATTTAAAGTAATTTTTTCCAATTCTGTGAAGAAAGTCAATGATAGCTTGATGGGGATAGCATTGAATCTATAAATTATTTTTTCACGATATTGACTCTTTCTATCCACGATCATGGAATATTTTTCCATTTGTTTGTGTCCTCTCATTTCCCTGAGCAGTGGTTTGTAGTTTTCCTTGAAGAGGTCCTTCATATCCCTTATAAGTTGTATTCCTAGGTGTTTTATTCTCTTTGTAGCAATTGCAAATGAGAATTCACTCATGTTTTGGCATCTTACACACATTATCTGCACTCTCTGGGAAATTATTTACAATTTCTTAGACATATGCTTTAAATTCCTCTCAGTACTAGGAAAAGTCTGACATGTTAGATATTATTAGCATAATGCCTCCTAAGAGGAAAATTATTAAATGATGTTAATATTAATGAAAATGTATGTCTCTTGAAGACAAATTTTAAAAATTGTGACTAGAGAAACAGAGTTCCTCACACTGACTTAGATCTCATAAGATCTCATTGCTATATATCTAGGAACAGCCATGAAGATTATGTCCTTGCCTATTACTGTAAAATAATAATTTTGTCCACATAATATGTTGGCTGATGTGGGATGCAGACATTGTCATTGTCCTCTCTAATGTCATGGTTCTAAGTAACTGAGTTTACCATAATGCATCAGTCTTAAAATTTGTTCACATGAAACCAGACCCTTCAGGTAAAAGTTAAAACAGAGGAAATCTTCAAGTTAGTGTCTAATTTTCTTCTCATTCTAGTTTTGTTTTTAAGTTTTAAGTTTTAATTTATGCAGTTGACTATAGTGTTTCTCTGGTCTTTCAATTTTTCTTTGATAATGCTTCATCCTTTATCTAAAAGTTCCTCAGTACACGGTACAATCTATCATAATGGAACGAACATGAAATATTTTCCATGAATTCCATATTCTCACTAAGAATTCATGGAGAACTATTTATATTCTGATTTCATCATTATCTATTCTACATCATAATCATGTATATTATGAGTTGCAGTTCACACATGTTGAATTGAATAATATCTGTGTTCCAGAATTATATTTAGAATATTTGAGCCATACACAGTCCTGGTAGCATTAGTATCCCTCAACAAATAGAGTGCTTATTTCATTCTCCAGTGCATGTGATTAATTTATACTCTTACGCTCATTTAACTCATTTGCAAGGTTGTAGTTTTAATTCTTTCTGATCTCCTAAATACCCCAAATCATTTTCCCATCACTCTATTATATATGCATGCTCTCCTATAATATGAAATTCTCATCTTTTTAGGATTACATATGTGGTTTGACTGAACTCTAATTTCTCTTCCTGTACTAGCATTTGTCAAATTATAGGTGGTGCCCGTCTTTTATAAACCCAATTCACATTATGCCCATCCCTGCCATCAACTTCATGACATTAATGTCTACATATGAACAAGACTCTGCATGTTTTGATTGCATATCAAATGGCCTTGACCACTTCTTTACTGCTACTTTCATTCATAGACATATTCTGGGACTTATTAAAAGTCTTAAAAATTGTCAACATAACCATCTCAGTATGAGCCATTATTTTCTGGTCTTGCAGCTTGCCTGCTCAATGTTCCCAGTGAAGACTTGCTGTTGACCACCTTAGAAGTGCCCATCCATGGCCTGTCTAGCATTTCCCTATTTCTTAACCTTCTCATATTACTTTTCCTTTTAATCCAGATTGTGTAAAGTCACTAGAAATTTTTCTACTTATAAAATGACTAAACATATATTGCAGATAGCTTGAAAGCACAAACAATATAATAGCGAATAATAAAATGTCACCCATAGTATCACCATCCAGAGATAACATTTCGACATATGATTCACACACACACACACACACACACACACACATTTGTAAATCTGAGACAAAAAATGCTATGCAAAGTGGTTAAGAAAATGGGCTCTCTGTTGAGACTGGGGCCGAGCGCGTTGGCTTATGCCTCTAATCCCAGCACTTTTGGAGGCTGATGCGGGCAGATCACGAGGTCAAGAGATCGAGACCATCCTGGCCAATATGGTGAAACCCTGTCTCTACTAAAAATGCAAAAATTAGCTGGCTTGGTAGTGCATGCCTGTAATCCCAGCTACTCGGGAGGCTGAGGCAGCAGCATTGAACCCGGAAGGCAGAGGTTGCAGTGAGCCGAGATCATGCAACTGCAATCTAGCCTGGGGACAGAGACTCCGTCTCAAAAAAAAAAAAAAAAAGAAGAAGACAGAATCGGGCTATAATCCAGCAGCAATGTATACTAGTTGTGTGGCTTGGGCACGGTAGATCACTTTTATGTTCTTCAATCAGGAAAACAGAATGAAAAGGATGTTACCTCAAAAGTTGGTTGTGAAGTAAATGAAACAACCCTTAAAATATTTTAGTAAAATAAGTGGCACATCATATGCAAACAATTGATATTAGTTATTTTAATATTATCATTTTTTTCTAATTATTACTAATCATGAATAGATTATGAACATTTATAATTCCCTTATTTTTCTGTTTTCTAGATATGATTTGAAGGCATGATATTTAATGTTTGCTATGTTTTTTATTTGCAAATGATATATACACATATATTTTATTGATAGTCTTTTCTTCCGAGTCCCTTCACAAATTAATCAGCTGAACATAGTCAAAATTTCAGAGAAAACCCTTTTTTGTATCTACATATCTAAATCAACCTTCACTGAAATTGAATCTTCATTCTGCAACTATGAGCGAACACTAAGGATCACCAAATATTAAAGAAACACTGATAGTGTGAAGCAAGGCAAAGACAGAACTAGCAAATATACAGAAAAATTCCGGAAACAAAATATCGATTTTATATAATTCTTTCATTTGTTACGTTCAGGATAACCTAAAATATAAAGGATTCATGAAATGAGAAAGGAAATTAATTTATTCTTTAGTTTTATTATTGGTAGTCTATCTTCTCCAGCTAGAATATACACTCCAATAGAGCAAGGATCTTTTTACATTTTGTTCAGTGATACATAGTTATTGGTTACTGCTTTAATAAAATAAATGAATAAAATCTGTTGAGAAGTGTTATTATGAGTACTATGCAATAGGTTTGGTGTAATGAAAAATAAAATATGTAATTTAGTTAAGAGCATGGCTGGCACAAACTAAGCCTTCAATAAATGCTATTATGTTATCATTATTTGTATATAAATGTACATTGTCTTACAGATTAGACAGTGCTGAAAAACAGTCAGCAGATAACTTTTTAAACTTTGTGGCAGTTAACGGTATTTTGAAGAAAGTATGTGTGGAAAATACTATTTGCTTTCCAGTTTTCAACACTACTGACATAGAAATGATAGTTATGTTGTATTTAGCCAAACAGGAAGGTAATTTTAAATTCTGCCAGAAACATAATTTAAAAACTTGATGTATATGTTTTTATGCACATATATATTTTTTACATGCGTGTATATATAAACACATACATAGTCTATTAAAGTGTGTGCTTACTATTATAAAACTAAAGGTTTTATTCTAATTTTTAGAGTTTTATTAGTAAATAAGAACAAAAAGATAGCTGAGAAATTAATATTGGGTGTTGTATCGAATTTCTCGGCATATCATGAGAAAAATTTAAAGACAAGAGGAGCACACTAAGTTGCTAAAGTGTTAGAGAATTGTTTTTTTCGCATGTTCCTGTTTTATCTTCCCATAGTCAATTCCTTTTACAAAATCGTGTTTGCACTGTGAATATTCCTAAAAAAAATAGTTTTGAGGCTACATAGTGCTTGTATCTGTTTCCTATATTCTTATAAACAAAGGAAACACAAGGGCATACTAACAACCCTTTCCAAACAGGTAAGAACCTTGACACGGTCTCTCAAATCTGTCTCCTGCTCTCTACCCCTGTCTATCTCAGAGCAGGCACCCTGGCTTAAGACAAATGGCATCTAAATGCTCTCCACACACATGTACAATGGATCCTTCTCAATATTCAGAATACACTGTAAATCCAAACCTCATTATTCACTTCCTTGCTTAAAACCTCTTTTGGGCAGAGCAAAGTTAAAATTCCACCTCCTGGTAAAGAAAGTCCTGCATAAGCTCTCTGGTTTTCATATCTTTCCATTATATTTTGCCATCATCTGTCTTTCACAAGGACTCTAGTCGTTCTCGAGCCACATAAAGTCCCCTGTATGCCACAATCTCATTTCTGAGGCATCCTGTAACTATCTCTCCATGTGTAAAATTATACTTTCTCCAGCCCAGAGATTCTGCCGCTGACCTTGCTGGCTCTATTTATCCTTCAGAGCTCACACAGGCTTCAATTCCAGGAGGAGCTGTGCTGATTGCCATGATGGGGTTTGTTCCTGCCTCTGTGTTCCCAAGGCATGTTTCATTTTGCCAACTATAGCATTTCCCAGGCTGACTATTCCTAGCTTGTTTACTTGTTTATCTCCCACAAGAGGCTGTAAAAATCCTTGAAGCAGGAGCTATGTCATGCTACATTCTCAAACTAGATAGCACTTGATACGGGAGAAGTACTCAATAAAGATTTGCTGATTGCAGAACAACATAAAAATAGTAGCACGTTCTGGCCTCAGGACTTAGAGACACGTGAGAAGACAGGATGGGCAGTGACCTCAGGTCACATCCAGTTTTTGCAAAAAGCAACCTGGCCTCAAAATCCTTCTTAGAATCTCAAGGCCAGGTAATTCTAGCCTGGCATCTATCCTTAATTTCTTCGGTTACAATTTAAAATATTTCTTTTCTTTTTCCTTTGCTGTTTTCTATTTCACTCTTTCCTTCTTTGACATTGTCTCAAATATGATAGCTATTATTTTTACCAAACATTTTTACTGGTTTGGTTTTTACTTTTCTGGTAAAGGCAACCTGGTTTCTTCACAGAATTTTCTTATTTCTCATTGACTTAACCTGATACTTGAATCTCTTCTCAGAATGCAGCTTCTATCATATTCTGTGGAGTTAAAGCCACTCATTGTTTTGTATTATTTATATTTCCAAAAAAGTTGATGGCAAGATTGCTATCAAAGCTTCTCCGCACAGAATTTTAAATGTGCCTTTATCAAAACCTCATCTTTCACATCCATTTTACTTAACTGTTTATTCTTCAAACATATTTGCCACTGATTCTTCAGAACGCCAAGCCCCTCCCAACTTTTTAAAATTGTCCCCAAACTTTCCTTCACCTGAATTACTGCCAATACCTGAATTATATTTTGTAAACAACAAATATGATATCCAGCCTTATGG
>NW_012101754.1:3407592-3408706 GCF_000951045.1 Mandrillus leucophaeus | reverse complement strand
CTTTATGTGTTTTTACAGGTGTAAGTCTTTTTCAGGAATTTCCTTAAGTATAGTTAATGTTTTTTTATGAATATTTAATAAATATTTTAATATTCACAGCTTAAATTTACTTTGAAGGTGGATTCCCTATGAAGCACATTTATAATATGCTTATGATCCTATAAGGCTATGTCAGTATCTCCCCCCTTTACTGCTTCCTGAGCAATGACATGGTATGTAGACATCAAGAGAAAACACAGATCAAAATCTATATGTCTCAATGTATTCATATTACCTTATATGGTGTTCAGGGCTAGCTTCATAGAGGCGGTGACCTGTGCCTGGGCACTAGAAGGGCTCTTTGGTTTAATGGTGTGCTGTTGCTGTCTTTAAATTAGGAATATTTTTTTTGAACAAGGGAGCCTGCATTTTATTTTGCACTTGGCCCCACAAACTATGGAACTGGATCAACCAGTATTTTAATTTGGATCCCCTCAAAGAGCTGAGCTAGAGACCAGCATCTGCATGCTTTCTCAGGAAACAGAAGTTGAGGTACTAGGAAGAGTAGGCTGATTATTTTTTGTGGAACTGAATATCAAACTGTGAACCCTTTTAGAACCCACGTGGAATACACCTCCAAGCTGTCCATCAGAGACACAGAGCAGGAAAGAATGCCTTTAACACCTCCCATCCATCACTGACCACAGCCATTGTTGACTCTCTTGCATTTCCGGGTGTGCACTTACTGAAATGACTGGGTGAGCTCCTGCAAATCTTCCAACATGGAGCAGAAAATCTCTGCTCCAAGGTGAGCTGTTTGGGAAACAGACATGGGGAGGGCATTTTGCATGTGAAGGATTTGTCAAGGAATAACACAAATGGGGTAAAAGAAGGGAAACGGAAGTTAGCCAAGAAAGGCTGTCAGACTGAGTCGTCCCTGGACTTCTGAGCCAGAGTGCTTATTAGGGCAGAAATGACTGGGTTGTTACATTGCCACCTTGCCATTAATGACTCAAAACGATTGTGACCTGGACAGCACTACCTTGCCCAATCATTGACCAGGGGACACATGGATAAAAATATGACTGGCCAGGGCGCAGTGGCTCACTCCCGTAATCCCAGCACTTTGGGAGGC
>NW_012101754.1:3403232-3405077 GCF_000951045.1 Mandrillus leucophaeus | reverse complement strand
AAGTTGATGGCAAGATTGCTATCAAAGCTTCTCCGCACAGAATTTTAAATGTGCCTTTATCAAAACCTCATCTTTCACATCCATTTTACTTAACTGTTTATTCTTCAAACATATTTGCCACTGATTCTTCAGAACGCCAAGCCCCTCCCAACTTTTTAAAATTGTCCCCAAACTTTCCTTCACCTGAATTACTGCCAATACCTGAATTATATTTTGTAAACAACAAATATGATATCCAGCCTTATGGATTGCTGGTCTACTGTACTTTCGTGACTTTTACTTCTCTTCCTAATGTTATTGCCTGGTCTGAGGTTTCATTGCTTCAATTATAGCTACTATCAATTTTTTTTTTTTTTTTTTTTTTTTTTTTGAGATGGAGTCTCAGTCAATCGCCAAGCTAGAGGGCAGTGGGGCGATCTCGGCTAGCTGCACCCTTCGCCTCCCTGGGCGCAAGTGATTCTCCTGCTTCAGCCTCCTGAGTAGCTGAGACTACAGGCACGTATCACCACACCCAGCTAATTTTTGTATTTTTAGTAGAGACGGGTTTTTACCATGTTGACCAGATGGTCTCGATCTCTTGACCTCATGATCCAACCGCCTCGGTCTCCCAAAGTGCTGGGATTACAGGCATGAGCCACTGTGCCCGGCTCCATCATCTTTTCTTTAAATTTAAATTTAAATTTTTAATTTTGTGTGTGTACCTACTAGGGGTGTATATTTATGGGGTACATGAGATGTTTTTGATACAGACACATAATGCATAGCATTCAGATCAGGATAAAGGGAGTATCCACTCCTTCCAACATTTATCCTTTGTGTTGCAAACAATCCAATTGTACTTTTTAAGTGATTTTAAAATGTACAATTAAGTTATTATTGACTATAGTCCCCTGTTTTGTTATCAAATAATAGGTTTTATTCATTCTTGCTATTTTTTGTACCCATTAATCATCCTTACCTTACCCAGCCTCTGGTAACCATTCTTCTATTCTCTATCTCCATGAGTTCAATTGTTTTTGAACTTCAAATCCCCCAAATAAGTGATAACATGTGACGTTTGTCTTTATGTCCCTGGCTTATTTCACTTCACCTAATGCTGTCCAGTTCCAACTGTGTTGTAGATGACTGAATTTCATCCTTTTTTTTATGGCTGAATAGTACTCCATTGTGTATATGAAGTATATTTTCTTTATCCACTATCCTGAGTGTGCCAAGTGTTTCAAATTACATGTGATCCCACCTGGCTGGATCCTCAGAGCCAGGAATCAGCTTCACTGCTGACTTATTCCCTTTCCTCGGCTTCATAGCAGCCATTCAGAGTTTACCTTTCTGCTAGCCTCCCCTTCTCTATGTTGCCCGCAACCCTGCTCCAGCCTCCTGATTTCCAAAAGCAAAATAAAACATTACTAGACAGAACTCCTTAGCTTCTTGCAGTGTTTCATCTACAAAGTAGTATCACATAGTAGGCTCACAAAAAGAGTGGAAGAATTTGTCCTAAAAATTTTCTCCTTACCTTACTACACCTCTTGCACATGGGCAGTGATTCTTTTCCTGAGGAGGACTGGAATGACACAGAGCTTATCTACCAGAGTCCCCGAGCTGAGGCAAGAGCTGTCACACAGTGGCTTTGCATCCTGGTTGCCCTAGCCAGCAATGGCCAGAGGGAAAAAAAGGGGGGTAAGCCAAGAGAGTATGACAGAATAATATGAGGGTTCTGACTGGGATTACAGGAGTAAATATTGTACATGGTCCAATAAATATTGAAAAGGTAAATATTGTACATGGTCCAATATTCCAATATAACTTAATAAAATGTTAATAAATATTTTAATATTTTAATATTTA
>NW_012101754.1:3391912-3402115 GCF_000951045.1 Mandrillus leucophaeus | reverse complement strand
GTTGTTACATTGCCACCTTGCCATTAATGACTCAAAACGATTGTGACCTGGACAGCACTACCTTGCCCAATCATTGACCAGGGGACACATGGATAAAAATATGACTGGCCAGGGCGCAGTGGCTCACTCCCGTAATCCCAGCACTTTGGGAGGCTGAGTCAGGTGGATCACAAGGTCAAGACATCGAGACCAGCCTGGCCAACATGGTGAAACCCTATCTCTACTAAAAATACAAAAAATTAGCTGGACACGGTGGTGCATGCCTGTAGTTCCAGCTACTTGGGAGGCTGAGGCAGGAGAATTGCTTGAGCCCGGGAAGCAGAGGTTGCAGTGAGCCGAGATCGTGCCACTGCACTCCAGCCTGGGTGACAGAACAAGACTCCGTCTCAAAAATAAATAAAATAAAATAAAATAAAACAAAAAAGTGACTGGCCAAAAGGTTTAAGTGGACCTGGGAAGAATTAGCAGATGGAGTCTGCCAGCTAACTACACCTCTTGCACATGGGCAGTCATTCTTTTCCTGAGGAGGATTGGAACGACACAGAGCTTATCTACCACAGTCCCCGAGCTGAGGCAAGAGCTGTCACACAGTGCCTTTACATCCTGGTTGCCCTAGCCAACAATGGCCAGAGGGAAAAAAAGAGGGGTAAGCCAAGAGAGTATGACAGAATAATATGAGGGTTCTGACTTCATAGGTAGTTTTCATTTTCTGATCCTGGACATTTGCCACTTCATTGTCAAGCATTTGGTCCTCATTTGTTTCATAGTAATGCTCTATTTTTTTTTTTAAGTAGACCGTTCTCTGGTTCACTCTTTATGTAATAAAGAGTAACCCAATCATATTGTTGAAGGCGGCTATAGTTTAAGTCAGTCTGGAGATCCCAGTTTACCAGTCAAGGGGATTGGTGCAGGGATGTGTAACTAATCCCATTTAGGCCAAAGGGATCCACCCCAAAACTTGTATTCATACACTTAGAGAACAGTGTCTCTTCCTCTTCTATTGGACTTGGGGGTGAGGATGTCATCCTAGAGATCCAGAGTTCTGCTCCGTAAATATCACTGCATTAAGGTGGAGTTCACACAGATGTGAACAGAGCTGAGATAGAGAAATGCCAGTCCCTGCGGACGAGCAAAGTTCCTAGGTCAAGTTTCTTCAGGTATTCTCTTGAATATTATCTCACAACACACAATGAATTCTCTTGTTCTTGTGCAAGTTTGAACTGGGCTTGTTGTCCATTGAAACCAGATCCCTCTTGAGAAACACAGTTGTCCTCAGTTTACTGATAGGACAACTCAGATGCTAAGGGGTAACGTGGTCTCTCTAAGAGCTGTACTTTGGGCAGAGTCTGAAGCCTAGAAGCAACTCGAATTTGAATTCAGATATTCCACCTGCTTCCACTGAATTATATGCTTTTAACACGTATCTAATCAATGTCTGCATTGAATAGCTTCTTGAGTAGCTTTTCTCCTTTCAATTTTGCCAGTTCTCTCTCAATGTAATCATTCTGGCATTTTCATAGCAGAATTTTCTTTTCAAAACATATATTTGATCATGTCTCTGTTTCCAGTTTAACAAAGTACTGTTGTTCTCTAGAGTTTCCTAGATAAATGTCTCATTTAGTAGATCGCATGCTAACTCTATGATTGAGTCACATGCGATACGCTTGCTGTACTATTTCTTCATTTCTACGTAAGACCTTTTCCCTGGATGAGATTTCTGCACTCAATTCTTTTACAGACAAAGAGTCACATCATCTTGCATAGATTCATACCTTTCACAAATACCATGTAATGCTGGAATTTTTCTTTACATGTATCTTCATACCACTGAACCATGTGCTCCTTAATTGAAAGGACTATGCTTTACCTTCCCCTCTTCTCTTTCAAGGAGAATGGTGCTTAATACATGGTATGTATGCCTCTAATTGTAGATAGAATTAATTATCTAGTTATTTTATAGCTTTCACTTCTGGTGGCAAGACTTCAAAAACTGAAACATAAACTTTTCACCAGATTTCGTAGTGTTAGCAAAGTCAAGGGGGCAAAAACACAAAAAAATAAAAATGGTCACCATGTCATCAATAAGGTATTATCTATCTCCTGATAGAAGTGATTACTGATGAAACAGTCTTCTCCACTCAAAAACATCAAATCAAACACCACTCTGATCAAGCATCTACTAATTTACAGAAAAACAAGAGGTAGAGAACATAAAAATGACATCAATAAATACTGTCAGAACAATTTACACTGTGGCAAACTCTATGGGATAAATGACTCAGTGTCATTCACAAATGCATGACAAAGGAAAGCAATGTCAACAAGGAGGAAACTGCAGAAAAAAAGACTTGAGTCACACCATCCAATGATACTATATGACTTTTTTGAATTCTGATTCAAATAAATAATCTGTTAAATGAAAGCATCCATAGGGAAAACAAGGGAATTTAAACAGTGACTAGATATTATATGAATGCAAATATTTTTTACAGAATAATTGTATAATGAATTATTTTTGTTAAAACCTTTATCACCTAGAAATAGATATTAAAATAGATATAAATAGAATGAAATGATATTGGCATTTCTTTTGAAGTTATATGGGCTTAGAAGAAGGGAATGAAGGGTGTAGTTGACATGAAATTGAAAAGGAAATTTAAAGCTTTTGATACAGAGGGATGAGTACATCCCGCTTCATTATCTTGTGTTCTTTATTTTTACATACATTTGAGATTTTTCATATTTAAAAAGTTTTAAAACTCACTCATCATGTAGTATTCAAATATGTTGCATTGCTATATGAGCGTGTAGGATGCAGGAGTCTATTAAAAATGAATTCAGGTTCTCTGACCACTATGCACAATTAAAGAATACTTGTCCACTGCAGTGCTGTGTTGAATCCTAACAGGTTATTTTAGCACCATCATAAAAAGCAAGACAAGTTTAGTATGTTTCATGAATTCCCTTTCCCTGCCTCTTACCCCATGAAAACAAAGCAAATACACTTGCTGTTATCTCTATAGAAGCCAGTTTTCTGGAATCTGTTTCTCAGAACTGTTAAGGGCTACATTCTGGCATCCAATTATGAATAGGTATACTTCCTATTCAAACAGAGTGGAATTTTGGTGCTCTACAGGCATTTAGCTATGGATATCAAATCAACAGTGAAAAGTGATGCAAAACAATGATTTTGTAAGTAACTTTTGTGCTGAGATTTACTTTATTATATAAATGACAAATATTTCTTAGCTCTAAAATAAATCCTATTTCATCTATCATCAAATGAAGGAGCTAGCTTGTCTCTGTTTATCAGATTGATATCACATTACAAAGTCATAGCTATTTTTGATATTTGTTTAGAAGTAATTTAACTCCACTTCCTTTAGAGAAGTACTTACAAAAGTAAGACTGGAAAGAAAAGCATTGTGTTTTTTACCATTTATGAATCAATATCCTAGTTGCTTCTTGCCATGGTTTTAGAAATGGTAGCTAAATTAAACAAAAACAGCATGGCATTAGATCACAGAATCCAAACTCCTTTGGGATCCTACTTTATGCAAATTCCACTTTTGGAGTTGAAAGGAAATTAGAGAAGTTTAGAGTGGATAAAATGTTTCAATTCAGGCATTTAAAAGAAACTGGATAAACTATTGAACATCTGTTCAATGTAATCACATTGGGGAATACAACATCTTGAAATGAAACTCCAAGAAAATAAAACAGCAACTTTCCCAAAGCCTAGCATCCAGTTTAAGTTATACTGTTTTTGAACGACTTCCTTTGGTATATTTTTTGAAGAACTTTTGAAAACAAAACAAAGTCTTTACCATATTAAAACTATAGATAATACATGGGTGAATAAACTATCCGATACTTAATCCATAACTGAACCGTCTTTATGTTTCTGGTACCTTCTTCCTGGATGAAAATGACTCTATCTGCAAGCATTATATCTTTATCTGTTTTGCTTATCCTTGATGGCTGATAGACTAATGGTGTGGTCACTTGGTGGTCTGAAACATACAGTGCCCCATTTATTCTGCAAAGTCTTAATCTGGCTCATGGTGGAAAAAGAACAGTTTACAGGTGTGCTGTTTTCAATAGCTATTCTCGGTCACCTGATCCAAAGACCACTTGGCAATGGAAAGACTAATGATGAGGAGATAGCATCAGCCAGCTATTGATAGCTGCCAGCCTTTGAAGCTCCTTTCAGCTTAGATGTAAATCATACACAATGAAGGCACAGAACATTAAAGGCAGAAATTCTGTAAAACCAGTTGAGCTGATTAGTACCAAATTACTGATGTTCCATCTGCTTGGACGATAATAATTTTTTTTTAACTGCCTGACTGAAAAGCTTCATTTCCCAAAGAATCCATGTTCAGTGGTCCCAGGAGATGTACTTTATGTATGCACAAAGGAATGAGATGGTGAAAAATACTCAATCATTTTATGAGGATTTAATGTCGCCATTAAGAAAACTAGCAATTCATATATGAAGACATTACGAAAATATGTTTCCAATAGTGCACAAATTTATATTTTGCCATCACACCGCCAAGTGAAAAATTAAGATTTGAACATCTAAATGTTTACACATGTATATAAAAATATGAATAAATAGGTGATAATTTATACCACAATCATAATATTCTATTTAACTGCAAATGTTGTGGCCATATTCAACCATGAGCTGCCCAGGATAGAGGCAACCATGGAATTTTGAGTATTCCACTCCTGTTGAACTCTTTCAAAAGTAAAGAAAATTATACCTTAGCCTAATACAAATAGACATTTGATTTATCTAACATTGTACAATGATCCTATGTTTTACAAATTTTTAAAATAATAGTTTATCTTCCCTTATGAATTTGCCTATAAGATCAGTAAGCACACATAATAAGAACGTGAGTCTTTCTTGGCCTCTCAGCAATGATATTGCTTTATAAAAGATACACATTGTTGAGAGACTAATCTTGTAATATTTATCATCATAAATTAATAAGTTATAATTCTAGTTTTATATATCATTTACAGATTCTATGCACAAGAGGTGAATCCATAATAAATATACTAACAAATCAGTTTGCTAGCCAGTAACCATTTTGAAGGTAACAGGAAATGTAAATTAGGCAGTGTATCATTGAGTGATTATAATTAGATAAGAACTTGTTCTGACAAATATATATGTCATACAGCTTAGGCTCAATAATATAACAGGCCCCAGTAGCCCTTATATCTCAGCAGC
This sequence comes from Mandrillus leucophaeus, assembly GCF_000951045.1. Lineage (NCBI taxonomy): Eukaryota > Metazoa > Chordata > Mammalia > Primates > Cercopithecidae > Mandrillus > Mandrillus leucophaeus. Next base: position 3,396,867 of record NW_012101754.1, on the reverse strand, counting down.
TTCCTAGTGCAAAAGTTGGTTGAATACAGGCATTTTAAGTCCTTTATGTGGGTCATGATTTTGCCTCTTGTTACCATCATGCTAGAACCCAGCTTGGAGAAAAAACCCCTGTCTGCAAAATCACAGGTTTCACAGTGAAGGAAAAAGAGATATGGTGGGCAAGACGGTGGTCTGAGAGTTTTTTTTCATAACTCACATGTCACTTCTACTCATAATCCACTGGTTTGAGCAAGACTCATGGCCAACCTGGTATTGGTGTTGTGGGTATGCATCATCACTTCTGAGAAAATTAAAAACAGCCCTGCTGGCAACCAGACCATGGTATTCCTAAACTGAATACAAATAGCATTCAAATAAAGCCATACTGTAAGCCTGTTTGCAACAGGACAAGGACAAATACAATTAAAAACTGATGGAACCACTTGACTTTTACCTAATGTGAATGATGGCTGCTTTTTAAATCAATGATAACATCAGCCCTGTTTTAATGCTTCTTCCTCTCAGATAAAATGTTTAAGATAAACAATTTCTGAATTTCCTCTGCTTACAAGAAGAATCCAATTCAAAACCAGGCATATCTTTCTGAATTTCTCCCAAGAATTATTCAGCATAAGCCTGAATTCTATAAAATGCTCCTCCCAAATCTCTTTCTTGAGACTTGCCACCGTTGCCCTGGGATGTACTTTCCCTTTCTGCAGCAAACCAAGTTAGCCTAACTTGTTGGACTATGGGTATATCCTTAGTAGTCTCGATCAGTAATCTTAACACCTCATAGGAAGAGGGCACATTTTCAACAATAATGACAGCTACCATACTTATGATGATCTACATGTAAAATATCTACAATTATAGCAGCACAAAAGAAACGATGCCATATGTTCTGAGTACTCTCTCTAATTGATACGTCATAATGCATGATTAATTGAACCCTTCTTTGAAAAAAACTCTACTCAGATTGACTTTAAATATGCTTTCATGTTGGCAAGCATTTTTCCAAATCATTACTTCATAATGTTTTTTTCTTTGAAAATTAAAAATCGAGTAAATTTATTTTCTCTTTCTCAAAACTGAGAAAAGGAGAGAAGATGGAAAAGTATACATCTCCTAGATTCTCTGATGATAAACACAAGTTATTTAAATTATACATCTATAAAATAACATAAACTTATGTTTATCATAAGTTATTTATGTTTATATATATATAAATTAACTTACTAGTAACTAATATTAAGAAATTAGTTTATGGGAGGTACTGTGGTCTAAATATTTATGTTTCCCCCAAAACACATTTAGCAAACTAATCCCCAAGATGATAGTATTATAAGGACCTATTGGAGGTGATTAAGTCATAAGCCCTCAAAATTGGGATTTGCTCCTTTATGAAGGAAGCTTGTTCACCCCTTTCATCATGTAAAGGCATTGCTAGAAGGCACCATCTTTGAAGCAGGGAGTGAGCTCTTATCAGACACCAGCTCTACTGGCACATTGATCTTGGACTTCCCAACCTCCAGAGCTGTGAGCAATAAATTATCATTGTTTACAAAAAATTATTGTTGTTTACAAATATCCTGGTCTAACATATTTTGTTATAGGAGCATGAAAAGACTTAACCAGGGTTTAGGAGCGTTCTCAATCAATTCTTTAGCGGTAATGATATCTGCAGTGAGCCTGAATGAAGAGTTACACATCAAATTTTTCCATAAAAAATAAACACATAAATGTGGAAATTTCAATTGTTAGGGCATCAAAGGTTGATAAATAACACATTTTTTAATCTCTGTGAATGATATTTGTTCCTATTTTCAACCAGTAAAAAGACAAGTCTTTGTATTTCTTTGCTAGAGGGCTTTAATATTGCGGTACAATATGAACTATTATCAAAGCAAAAGGGCAGGTGGAAGGAAAAGGGAACTGATATTTTGCAATCAGAGGTAAATGTTCCTGAAAGACTTGAGACAAGATAGAGCATTATGCATCTAAGAAATTGATGCATATTCAGTATAGCTTAAGCATGGAGAGAGTGCTGGTGAATAGTGATGAGAGAAGCACTGTAAAGATCAGCAGAAACCAACTCATCCACAATGACCTCAGCAAGCATTATAAGAAATTTGAACTTCATCCTAACAGCAAAGGGAGGCACTGGAGAATTCTCTTGAGAGGTAAGCATCATAATATTATTGGCATAATAGGTAATTCTGAGTGCAATATGGGGTATAACTGAAGTCAGTAAAGCGAATGAAGATACTGTTGCAGTAACCCACGTAAAAAACAGGAATAACCTGAAACAGAAAAGTAACTAAAACATACCCAAGTTTGTGAATGATGATGACTTTCATTACATGAAGGAGGCAGGGAAGGAAGTCGAAGCAATTTGAGGGATGAAATGAATTTAATTTTGGCATGATGAAAAATTAAATTTGCATGGGTGAAAAGTATGTTAAGTATGTGCCTACAGATGTCCAGAGATAAGTTATGCATATGGATCTGACATTTAGAAAAAAATTTGGATGGAAAGTATTGATTCTAGATTCATCTTCATTTACATGGTACTAGAAATACAGAAATGGATACAATTACATAGGAAAAGTGTCTAAAATGAGGTATTAGGTTTGACTAAAGCAGAAACCCAAAGTACATCAATGTTAATTTTGCAGCCTTAGATAGAGAAGCCCACAAACGAAATTGAGGAAGAGGAACGTGAGATGCAAGAATGAGAGCAGTTTTAGAAGCCAAAGGAGGAGTTTTATAAGAAGATGGTATCATTCATATTGCCATTTTTTTTTCCATGAGACTAAAAAAATCTAAAGGCGGAACTGGAAGACTCTGCTAAGACAGTACAGTTTCAATATAATATGACGCCATCAAAATGCAGGATGTTGTAAATGAGAAGTATGACTGTATTTATGACAACTGATGTCAGTGAGCGAACTTGATCCAAATATCGTAGTCGAACTAAGAGATGTATTAGCAACATTAAATAAATCATTGTGTTTGGGCCTCAGGCATTACTGGAATCAGCATCTTGATGCCAGGGGGCACTGTATTTAATTCCTGAATTTTGTATATATGTGTTATTCTCTCTAGTGGGATTTCTCTAATGTCAGGAAAAAATGGCTGCCAGTGGCCTTGACACCGGGAGAAGCTTGGTGTGTGCTTGTTCTGCTGAGCTTGCTCTCTTGCATCTCAACCCCCTGCCTGGAGGAGTTCCATCCGAGTAGTTGCTGCCCCTTCAGCCTGAGCCACAGAATGAACATATGAGAAGCAAAACTGAGCCCCACGCACAGCAGAATCTCAGCATAGCCAGACTTGCAGCTTGAAGCAGATCTTCCCAGTTCCGCTCAACCTAAAGCAGCAACAAGCAGCCAATCTGTGGCCCACAGTGAATAAGCCTTGTTGCAAAAAGCTCTTATGTTTTAGGGTCATCTGTTACCCTCCCTTTTATGAGACAAGAGGTAAATGACACAACTGGGGTTATGTTTGTCACTCTCCTCCAAAACTACACTTTTAATTAAGAAAATGTAATTTCACTGAAATGGGGAGGGAGGTTTATCCAGGATAAAGAACAGGTGCTGGAGAAGTAAAAAGGCAGACACTCAATTGTGTGACAGAGTGAGCAGAGTTGTCAAAATGAAAGAATAGTGTCAACAAGAAGTCTGGGTGTGAAAGTAGGAGATATTTTAATGTAGTAGCTGCAGGGTGTTGTGAAGTTGAGGTTTGGTTTAGTTTTCCTTTTTTTTTTTAAAAATTTTTAAGCTGTTCTGTTTTTCTACTTTATATAAAAGCTGATAGGGTAGAATGAATAAAGCAGGAGTCTTTGAAAAGACCAATAAAATACTGGCAAACCGAATCCAGCAGCACATCAAAAAGCTTATCCACCATGATCAAGTGGGCTTCATCCCTGGGATGCAAGGCTGGTTCAACATACGCAAATCAATAAACATAATCCAGCATATAAACAGAACCAAAGACAAAAACCACATGATTATCTCAATAGCTGCAGAAAAGGCCTTTGACAAAGTTCAACAGCCCTTCATGCTAAAAACTCTCAATAAATTCGTTATTGATGGAACATATCTCAAAATAATAAGAGCTATTTATGACAAACCCACAGCCAATATCATAATGAATTGGCAAAAACTGGGAGCATTCTCTTTGAAAACTGGCACAAGACAGGGATGCCCTCTCTCTCACCTCTCCTATTCAATGTGAAGTTCTGGCTAGGGCAATCAGGCAAGAGAAATAAATAAAGGGTATTCAGTTAGGAAAAGAAGAAGTCAAATTGTCCCTGTTTGCAGATGACATGACTGTATATTTAGAAAACTCCATTGTCGCAGCCCAAAATCTCCTTAAGCTGATAAGCAACCTCAGCAAAGTCTCAGGATACAAAATGAATGTTCAAAAATCACAAGCATTCTTATACACCAGTAACAGACAAACAGAGAGCCAAATCATTAATGAACTTCCATTCACAATTGCTTCAAAGAGAATACAATACCTAGGAATCCAACTTACAAGGGATGTAAAAGACCTCTTCAAGGAGAACTACGAACCATTGCTCAGTGAAATAAAAGAGTTTTGACACAAACAAATGGAAGAACATACTATGCTCATGGATAGGAAGAATCAATTGTGAAAATGGCCATACTGCCCAAGGTAATTTTTAGATTCAATGCCATCCCCATCAAGCTACCAATGACTTTCTTCACAGAATTGGAAAAAAACTGCTTTAAAGTTCATATGGAACTAAAAAAGACCTCACATTGCCAAGACAATCCTAAGCCAAAAGAATAAAGCTGGAGACATCACGCTACCTAACTTCAAACTATACTACAAGGCTACAGTAACCAAAACAGCATGGTACTGGTACCAAAACAGAAATATAGACCAATGGAACAGAACAGAGCCCTCAGAAATAATACCACACATCTACAACCATCTGATCTTTGACAAACCTG
>NW_012101754.1:3390614-3391862 GCF_000951045.1 Mandrillus leucophaeus | reverse complement strand
TAAACATAAACATTAAAGCAACATTAATGAATCACGAAATAAAGTTTTTATGAATTCGAGATGAAGTACTGATCAGTGACACATGGGTGGGTAGATTCAAATGTCCTATTTACTAAGTTACTGGACTACGTAATTACCCATAGATCACTAAAAATATTTTCTTCAAGTTTAGTCCAATTTACCAATTTTGTTCTTTCCAAATCTTGTTCCATTTGACTTACTAATTTTTTCCCTTTGATAAATGTTGTATAATTTCGGGGCAATTCACTCATATTCATTTTTGAATAGTTACATTCTTTCACCAGTACACTTTTAGTCTTCATTTGGAATCTTGTTCAGAATTCATTTTAAATGCAGTATCTTGAAGAATTATGTTACCAATCATACTTTACTGGTAACCAATATGTTTTGCAAGCTGCATGACTGATTGCTAGTTTGTGAACTGCATTCTTTAATTTGAATCATCTTGCAAATTAATTGTGTGTATTTATTGTTTATATTAAAATATGATCACTTGAAACTTGCTGTTTGAAGAACTCTTCTTTAGACTTCTGTCCAGGTGACATATTTATTCATTTATTTATTCATTCATGATTCATTAGGTAAATCAACAAATATTTTGAAACAACCATTTTGTGCTATGCCATATGGGGGGTGCTAAAAATGTAAAAAGATTTTCAGAAAAACAAGACTTTTTAGGAAACCCATAGAATTGTGCCAAGCCTTTTGTTTTGAGTTTATTGTGTGATATAATCTCTCTTGTAGTTTCCTGCTTTCAGGCCTTCTTATCTGCCATTTGATGTTGCTGCGTTCTTTGTTAGAGAAATGACTTGTGCCACATCACATTGACTGGCGGATCTTTCTGCCTGGGGCATTGGCATCTTATCCCAATTGCCACCTTTCAGCATTTTCAATTATCACTTTGCTGATTGACACCTTTGAACATTTGTCAACATGTCTTTTTCTTTGGAACAGCATAGGCGCAGTCTGAAGAAAATACTCAGGCAACTCAGTAACTGTGGATGTTAGAAAGCGTCGTTGTTGACAGACAACGAGAAGCCAAACCGGCCAGTGAAGGAAAGCCATGTGCAGGACCTGATATTAGCAAATGCAGGGCTTAGAGCAGGAGGTGGGAAATTCATGATAGTTTCAGTAGAGAAGCTGACAAGTGAAAAACCAGATAACAGTGTAAAATATATGACTGGCCATATGCACAAATCAGCACTGAGTGTGTGTGTGTGTGTGTGT
>NW_012101754.1:3359336-3388314 GCF_000951045.1 Mandrillus leucophaeus | reverse complement strand
CTCGCTCTGCCGCCCCACCTGGAGTGCAGTGGCCGGATCTCAGCTCACTGCAAGCTCCGCCTCCCGGGTTCCCGCCATTCTCCTGCCTCAGCCTCCCTAATGGCTGGGACTACAGGTGCCCGCCACCACACCCAGCTAAGTTTTTGTGTGTTTTTAGTAGAGATGGGGTTTCACCGTGTTAGCCAGGATGGTCTCGATCTCCTGACCTCATGATCCGCCCACCTGGGCCTCCCAAAGTGCTTGGGTTACAGGCGTGAGCCACCGCACCCGGCCCGCCCCATGTCATTCTTATTTGCTAGAGTTATTGTAATCCCGCCGTCCAGACAAGAGGCAGGAAAACACTTTCCCACTGTTTGCCCCCAAACTGCAAATCGTAAGCTCTTTCCCCCGACACAAACAAACAAATAAAACAAAGCAAAAGAATGCAAAGCAAGTAATACCAGCCTGCTCTCCTTTACTGCTTTTTGAGGTAGCCCCAATGCTGCTGACCTGGTTCCACCAGCACCTCTTCCTACAGTCGGTGGAGACGGGAAAAATCTCACACCAAAATTCAGAGGAAACAAACATGCAAAATGTGTGAAATAATCAATGCGGCCAAAGCAAAAAACCAAAAGCAAAACTTCTGAGAATGATCATAAGCTGGCTAACTTCCCCACTGATGTTCAGATTACTTTGAGATATTAAACACAAATAAATACTGCATTGTAAAGACACATGTAAAACAAAATTTAACACGAAATTTTAAAACAAAAGTTGACAATGATGTGGCTGAAGAACACATAAACAGTGCACAACTGGCAAATGAGTTGCAGACAAAGAAGGATGTAAGAAAAAGGCTTTGATCAAGACAAACAGGGTTAGTTGAAATTGACAAAATGTCCAATCCACAGTGACTAATCACTCAGGAATGTTTATGTAATAAATAGGACGGCAACAAAATGTATAAACCAGAATCCTGTTGGAATAACAGTGATAACTAAGAGAAACACAACTGTTCTGTGACTTTGACAAGCTTCTTCCTGTTCTCATTGGTGGAACAGACCTCAAACTAAATAAACTAGTGATTTGAATAATAAAATTAATAAGGTAGAAATAAAACATATGTAGAAAATTTTACCTACATAAACAATGAAATAATTAAATATTAAATCATAAGAGGAAATCACAAAGGAAAATATTTACAATATTGATAAAAATTGAACATGTTAAAAGATAAAGTATTCAATTTTCTTTTTATCTTTTGCAACAATTTTGACAAACAAATAGCTGATAATCATGGTGCAAACACCTATGTTTGAAATGCACCTATGTTTGCTTATGCAAAATATATACTTCCCAATTAAACTTTTAAAAAATGCAACACAAATTTTCAATTTTCACCAAAAAATAATAGCTAAATAACATATTCAGTGAAACTAATAATCAAATAGATGCACATTAGATTAAACACCATTTTTAAAATATAACCATTTAATAGGATAACACGTATTGCTGGAGAGCATGTGGTAAGAAAGTGTGTATCTGAAAATGGCACATATTACTAGTTAAACTGTGGCAATAAACTTTGGGCTCATTGTGGTGTAACACATAAGTAAGTGGAAGTCACTAGCTCATGGGAGCATTAGAGAACTTTAAATCTCATTTTTAAACAAAATTATGTTGTGTTAGGACATGCTTAAACTACACGTGCATTGAAGGACTACAAATTTTACACGCAGAATGAATAGGCTCACGACATACATAGACCAAAGTAGAGTTTAATATGGAAGGAAAACAATAACCTACTAACAGCAGTTGGTATGATTATTCTTCCATGTGTACTGTTAAATACTATTCACAAATATTACAAAATATTATTTCTTTTATATAAGTATATATTTTCACAAAAATAAGATGATATGCAAAAGAGAACATTTAACTGAACCAGTTTACATCTCTGTTATCAAGCCTTGGTCTTATAGTGGCCTAAGAATTATTCTAAGCCCCTCATGCACTATGCATGTGGTCTTTTCGGATTCCTTTACTACATACAGTCCACATCTCTGCTCTACTTTTCCTGAGTATTTTGGCTCTTCAAAATAGTATAAAATTTGGTAGTGTCTCTAGGAATTCTGGACTGCAATTTGTTTTTTTTGTTTGTTTGTTTTCAATGCAGCTACTGCTACTGGTAGAATGTTGAAATTTTTATTTAAGTTGAGTGCATATCAACACAACTGTAAGACTAAGTTGGAAATGGTAATACTCTTAGTAAGAATTATGTTTCATGAGTACCCAGTTGGGGTCAAACAAATAGCAGAGTTGGTAAATGGTGCAATAAATTAAAATGACACTAATTAATGTGAATTGTTTTGTGGTGCTCATTAAAAGACAAATAATAAAAAAAATTATTAGAGCAGTGCCTAAAGCTAAATGCCATCAATGCAGCAAGCAGCACATTCTACTGAAGTTTTGAAAATATAGGTGACTTGAATATTGAATAATGTGGATAAGCAAAAAACAAATAGCATTTCCAGATATTCTGGATGCTCATGCCTCTGTAAGTGGTCCTGCTTATCTGTTTTAATTTTCTCTACCCCTAAATTAGAACAAGTCAGGTAGCAATAATTTGGCAAATAAATATGTCCATAAAATTATATGACATGTTTCTAAAAATAGTATGGGAATCATTTGATCAGGGCAGTATATATTTTATAATATAATATATTATTCTAAATAAATACTTGGCAATGAATTTCTAGTATTAAATTCAAATGTCCTATTTACTAAGTTACTGGACTACGTAATTACCCATAGATCACTAAAAATATTTTCTTCAAGTTTAGTCCAATTTACCAATTTTGTTCTTTCCAAATCTTGTTCCATTTGACTTACTAATTTTTTCCCTTTGATAAATGTTGTATAATTTCGGGGCAATTCACTCATATTCATTTTTGAATAGTTACATTCTTTCACCAGTACACTTTTAGTCTTCATTTGGAATCTTGTTCAGAATTCATTTTAAATGCAGTATCTTGAAGAATTATGTTACCAATCATACTTTACTGGTAACCAATATGTTTTGCAAGCTGCATGACTGATTGCTAGTTTGTGAACTGCATTCTTTAATTTGAATCATCTTGCAAATTAATTGTGTGTATTTATTGTTTATATTAAAATATGATCACTTGAAACTTGCTGTTTGAAGAACTCTTCTTTAGACTTCTGTCCAGGTGACATATTTATTCATTTATTTATTCATTCATGATTCATTAGGTAAATCAACAAATATTTTGAAACAACCATTTTGTGCTATGCCATATGGGGGGTGCTAAAAATGTAAAAAGATTTTCAGAAAAACAAGACTTTTTAGGAAACCCATAGAATTGTGCCAAGCCTTTTGTTTTGAGTTTATTGTGTGATATAATCTCTCTTGTAGTTTCCTGCTTTCAGGCCTTCTTATCTGCCATTTGATGTTGCTGCGTTCTTTGTTAGAGAAATGACTTGTGCCACATCACATTGACTGGCGGATCTTTCTGCCTGGGGCATTGGCATCTTATCCCAATTGCCACCTTTCAGCATTTTCAATTATCACTTTGCTGATTGACACCTTTGAACATTTGTCAACATGTCTTTTTCTTTGGAACAGCATAGGCGCAGTCTGAAGAAAATACTCAGGCAACTCAGTAACTGTGGATGTTAGAAAGCGTCGTTGTTGACAGACAACGAGAAGCCAAACCGGCCAGTGAAGGAAAGCCATGTGCAGGACCTGATATTAGCAAATGCAGGGCTTAGAGCAGGAGGTGGGAAATTCATGATAGTTTCAGTAGAGAAGCTGACAAGTGAAAAACCAGATAACAGTGTAAAATATATGACTGGCCATATGCACAAATCAGCACTGAGTGTGTGTGTGTGTGTGTGTGTGTAGAGAAATGTAGCGATTCTTGTTGTTGTAACAGAAGAGGATCAACAGCCTCTCAGCACTTGTGATAATACTGAGGGTCAAAAGAGAGTGAAACGCTTTCTTAAGGCCACAAAGATGGAAAAAACAGAAATTAGAACCTAGGGTCATTTTCACTGTCTTACTGGTACTTGTGTAACAATAAGAACTGTTCATCAGCTGGGCCGGCTTATGCCTGTAATCCCAGCACTTTGGGAGGCCGAGGCAGGTGAACCACGAGGTCAGGACTTCCAGAACAGCCTGGCTAACATGGTGAAACCCCATCTCTCCTAAAAATACAAAAATTAGCTGGGAGTGGTGGCGGATGCCTGAAATCCCAGCACGGGAGGCTGAGGCAGGAGAATTGCTTGAATTTGGGAGGCGGAGTTACAGTGAGCTGAGATTACACCATTGCACTACAGCCTGGGCAACAAAAGTGATACTCTGTTTCAAAAAAAAAAAATCGCTCATAAACATTCCATTCTATTCAGGGTAGAAATAGCTGGGTTATCAGTCTCATATTACACATACACATGCACTGTTATCCACAAAACAGGCTTGGTATATTGCATCTTTACACATTGATTTCCCAAGTGTTAAGAATGAACTTGATGGCCAGTGTCATTCACTAAGAAACTTCCGGTCATAAAAAATTTATAAAATCTATAATAGTCAAACTATTGACTACAATGATAAACATAAACATTAAAGCAACATTAATGAATCACGAAATAAAGTTTTTATGAATTCGAGATGAAGTACTGATCAGTGACACATGGGTGGGTAGACAGATAGATGATGAATAGTTAGACAGATAGATAGATAGACAGATAGATAGACAGACAGATAGATAGACAGATGGACAGAGCAATAGATAGATAGATAGATAGATAGATAGATAGATAGATAGATAGATAGATAGATAGATAGATAGATACATACATACATACATACATACATAGATACATAGATACATAGATAGACAGATGGACAGAGGAATAGATAGATAGATAGATAAATACATAGATACATAGATAGATAAATAGGAGAGAGAAACAGAGAGAGAACTTTTTTTGTTTGTTTGTGGGTTTTTTTTTTAGACACAGTCTCACTGTTTGTCCAGGCTGGAGTGCAGTGGCAACGTCTTGGCTCAGTGCAACCTCTGCCTCCCGGGTTCAAGCAATTCTCCTGCCTCAGCCTCCTGAGTAGCTGGGATTATAGGCATGCGCCATCACAGCTGACTAATTTTTGCATTTTTATAGAGACTGGATTTCACTGCGTTGCCCAGGCTGGTCTGGAACTCCTGAGCTTGTGATCCATTCACCTTGGCCTCCCAAATGGTTGGGATTACAGAGGTGAACCACTGCACCCTGCCACAGAGAGATAATTTGACTTGCATTCGTATGTACATACACGCACACACATGCACACACACACTAGGTATCCACAACATTACAAATACAAAGTTTTAAAAAACAAAAATAGAAGGATAGTTATATGAGAGAGACAGAGTGAAAGAGAATTTTTGCTTGCCTTTGTAAATAGTACACTTTTTTTGGAGGAAAGTAATATAAATGAATTATTTAAAATTAAAAGATATACTTCTTGTGACAATGAACTTTTTTGCATTTCATTTAAAATTAAGTATCTGTAATCTCTAATGATGAATATTCCAGGTAGTATTTATATACCATAGTTATCTTTGGACCTGACTTAAACCTTCCTAATAGAGTCAAGGTTCTATGCTTCACAATAAGAGACACATAAGATATTTCTTAGATGTGAAACTCAAATATATTAAAATACTAGTTAGTATAAATGTAGACATTTGGACCTTAGGATAAAAGAATTCCCAGTACAGAAGTAAGTATGTTTAGATATGTAAGAATGTTTGAGCCATTGAATTTTTGGATTGCCCAAATACAACACTAAAACCCACATAGAAGAAAAAAATTAATTACCACAGTAGAATCACCAAGGGGGAACTCTCTTTTGTTATAAGAAGTTGTTTTTAAATTGAATTAGTTTTGAATTAACCCAATTACACATCACTATTCAACTGTGATATTAAATTGAGGAAGTTTAATGATGTGAAAATACTTTTAAAACAGTATCTTGGTGATAACAGAACATTTAAAATGTTCATATGTAGAAAGTATTAATTACATATATTAAATGATTTAAAGACTGTTTCTCACAAATTATCATGTAAAATAGAAAATCATTTTTACTTGCAGAACATACGACTAATAGAGTTCAGCAAGCAGAATTCACAATATTATGGCACAAAAAGGGCCATAGCATACTTAAAATTCCTTGGCAAAAATTCTTTGTGATTTGGAAAAGGAAGATATGTTTTCAGAATGGGATTTAAATGATTTCAATTTTACTATTTTTCAATCTACATTTTCATCAAAATTTTAACAATAAACAAACAAAATTAATTTATAGGACTTTTGTAATGCTTTTCTATCATGTAAAGACAAAAGACAGGAAAAGCCATGTTGAAAACAAAACTTTCCTTAAGAAATATAGTAATCTTGCAAAGGCACACTAAAAGATGAAAATTTCTTACAGATAAATAGATATAGTACTCGTTACAAATCTACACTTTTTGCAAAAAATCAAATGTGATTTTCATTTTGAAACAAGAAAAAAACATGAGGAAAAAAGTTCTATATCTTAGGTGATTATAAAATAATATTCCCATGATATTTTTATACTGTTGTATTTTCATTCTAATTGAAATGAGTATCATGCATATCAATGTAATGAAGCAACTGAAGCAAATCATTTTATTATAACATAACTCCCCTGATTAGGTATAAAAATATATGTCATATATAGAAAAATCCCTTTAGTTTTAAATCTATTTTTCGCATTGAGAGGTATAATGGAAAAACATTTAACTATGCTTAATTAACTTACAATAAAATTTTTTATGACTAAACTTATGATCACACTCCAATACAGCTTTATCAGGAATAACATTTTATTGTCAGGTGGAAATTAATACTTTGAGAAAATGACAGAGATTATTACTTTGCATGTACATTGAACTAAATCTTAGCACAGTGGTTATTTAATAAATGCAGTGTAATGAAAACTATTTTATAGTGTATTAATTGACAGGGAATTGACTAGAATTAAACAATTTCATTGTTCATTCGTTATCACTTTCTGCATTATTGCCTTAACTTCTCTATAGAAATAATACTTAAAAAAATAAAATATATAGTATACTGATACATGTGAAAGGAACTAGATCACAAATTGTTCTTTTTCTAGGTCATAACTATAGTAATTTCCAGGTATTATTTGTCTGTCACCGGAATAAGATACCTTTACAGAAAAGCCTTCTCTCTCCTTATTAAAAATGTAAAACCATTTTTGTAATAGTTTATTAAGCCTCTCATGTGAAAATATAAATTGTGTTATAAGATGTAAATCTAACGTGAATCTGATGACAACATAGCCTTAAATTGTTTAATTATTGTATATACTCATTGTTAGATTACATTTAAATCAGCTTTAAATAATGAAATTTACGTGAGGTTTAAGCAGAAACAAAAAGACGTTAAGAAATCTTTGCACTAAACTTGGCAAAGACTCTATATTAAAACCACAATTATTAAAATGTTCATGCTGCTGATAAAGATACACACGAGAGCAATTTACGAAAGAAAGAGGTTTAATGGACTTAGGGTTCCATGTGGCGGGGGAGGCCCCACAATCATGGAGCAAGGCAAGGAAGAGCAAGTTATGTCTTAGGTGGATGACAGCAGGCAGAGAGAGAGAGCTTGTGGAGAGAAATTCCGATTTCTAAAACCATCAGATCTTAGGAGACTTACTCACTATCACGAGGACAGTATGGGGGAAACCATTCCCATGATTCGATTATCTTCCATCAAGTCCCTCCCACAACTTGTGGGAATTATAGGAGTACAACTCAAGATGAGATTTGGGTGGGGACAGAGAGTCAAATCATATCAGATGTGTTTAATAAAATAAACAGTAATAAACCAAAGTTTAAGGCACTATGTTATTATCATGTTCTTCAAGCTCTCAGAATTTGTACATCTGTCCTCCATGACAAAGCTGCTTTTTCTTATTTTAAATGAATATTAATTACTGCAATATCAAATGTGTTATCATGTTTAACATAAACATACTTTATAATTTAAATATTTCCCCTCTCATTTTCCAGAAAATTGTATATAAGATTTTTCTCAGTAGATTTTCTAATGTAATACAGATAGGCGATAATAAGTATTATTCACTGAATGATTACTGTAATGTTATTTGTTGGGTTAAGAGATTTACGTGCTGCATTAGTCAGGGCTTTCTAGAGGGACAGAACGGAGGATATATGGATACATATCCTCAATGACTTTTTGAGTCTGTCTTAATTTTTCCACATTTTACAGGTTGAAAATCCCAGGTTCAGAAGTAAAGCAATCTGCCTAGATTCATCCAGGTAATAAATGATGAGGTATTACAATCCAAGTCTGTTCGATTCTGATGGTGTACTCTACATCCAGGAAGTATTTCCTAGGTTTGTTTAACTAACAGTGGTGAATAAATAGCACATGAACTGCCATTATTTGACCTTCAGCAAATGGAAAACATCACTAATCAATAGTGTCACCTATTTTCAGAAGCCTTGTTCCAGGACGTTAGTATTCCCCCATGTAAGCATGTAACATTAATACACTTTGCAGTTTTTAAATATTGACTGACCAATAAAAAAAGTTACTTAAAAATTATTGTAAGAGTCAATCTCTGTAAAATATTTGAAGAGATTTATTCTGAGCCCAATATGAGTGACCCATAGCCTGTGACACAGCCCTCAGGAGATCCTGAGAACATGTGCCCAAGAAGATCGTGCACAGCCTGGTTTTATACGTTTTAGGGAGACGCGAGACATCAATCAAATACATGTAAGATATACATATACATTGGTTGGGTCCAGAAAGGCAGTAGTGGTGGTGAGACTTCCAGGTTATAGGTCAATTTAAAAGTTTTCTGATTGACAATTGGTTGAAATAGTTATTATTGATAAAATGGAATATCTGGGTTATACTAAGGGGAACAACATTTTATCAGGCAGATGAAGCCTCCAGATAGCAGGCTTCAGAGACAATAAATTATCCAGGTTTCTCATCAGACTTAAGGTCTGTGTTGATGTTAAATGCTGGTCGACTTCTCCTGAATTCCAAAAGCTAGAGGAGGGTGTATAATGAGGCATCTCAGACTTTTCCTTGTTATCACGGCCTGAACCAGTTTTTCAGGTTAACTTTGGAGTGCCCTGGCAGAGAGGAGAGGTCTTTTCAGTTAGTTGGGGGCCTTTCGATTTTTTGGTTTACAAGTTCAAAAGAAAAAGTATGGTTTAGTAGAATTCTCACATATCTATTATGGTGCTATTTGAAAACTAAGTGGAAAGAAAAATTCTAGAATTAGTCTTATCTCAGCCTTTAAAAGATTCATCTCCTATTAAGATTACAACATAATGAATGCATAATATAATCTGTCTACTGCCAGTACTCTCAACCTCTTATCACTAGTTCAAAAATATTTATTTAGAGGTTACTAAAAGCTCCCTTTAGGAATATTTTACTTGTTTTGTTAATCTTGAACATGGAAGATAATGGGGTCTCATTCTTTTATAAAGTTGAAGAAAATTATTAAGTAATTATAGAACTTCCCTGCATGTTGGCTTAATTTTATTCTTTAAATATATGCATTTTGATCAAAATAAATATACATATAAAAGTGAAAGAGCATGTCTTTTATTTAAGGGGTACAGAGAGATTATAAAATTTTTGATTAGATAAAAAAGGGATTAAAAAACTATCACTTTTTCTTGATTACTGAGAGGTTCAAGCAAAGAAACTAGGGCTGTATATGAGCAAAAAAAAAGACCCCAAAATATTTTGTATTAAAACTGTCTATTCCATTACAAGAAACATGCTTTGGAAGTTATGGTTTTCTCTTCTTTTTTCTCAGAGTATTGTGTCACATGTAATCAACACTTGTCCTTGTGTTTGTGTCTGAGTAATCAAACAGTTATCTATAAACAACTGAAAGTAAAAGCATGTTTCTATGTAACTCAGGCAGTATTTAGATCTTGAATCAAGCCAGATTTCTTCTCCTTTTACCACCTTATCTGGACTAAGTCTGTAAATGTTAGTTTATATTTCCCTGCTAGCTTACCCTAGTCATCATTTGAGAGTGAGTGAGCAGATCAGATTTATGGAAAGGAACTTTTGGGTAGCAATGAGATTATGGAGTAACAACTAATTCTAAAGAGAGGAGTTTTCAGAAATTTATATGTAGATTTAAATTAAGGTGGCTGGAAAATGGACATATTCCAGCAGAGATAAGAGAAACAGAGGACGATGGAACGAGAAACACAGGATGATGGAACAAAATGAAACACTGAAATAAAACCTTCAGAACTTCCTCAAGCTCTTTTGGTTGGACTCTGGTTAAGGGATATTCAACATAGAATTTTACATTTGATCTACTATACATTGTACTTCTATTTAGATTCTCCTATCCTCTAGCTAGACAATTCTAAACAGTTATATAGTGAATGAAATTGCAGTAAATCATTTTCTATTTGGGTGATTGATGAGGCCACATATTCATTCTCCTGTCAATTCACTTTCCCAATTTGTGCACATCCTTGCAGAGATAGCAGCCATGTACCAAGGACACTGTCTTCCTTTACTTTCAGCCTCCATCAGGCAGAAGTGGATTAGGACATGAAACTCAGCAAAAAAATATGAGAAGTTTATATGCACCTACACATACCCTTTCTTTAAGGAACGTAATTGAAGGAGTTCGTTTATAAAGAAAATGAAGACTGACATTTGGAAAACACATCCAACTTAGTTTCTGAAATGATTAACACGTTCATCAAAATGAAATTCATTATCAATGGACTAAAGAAGAAAAATATATGATCATGTCAATTAATGTATAAAGAGCATTTGACAAAATCAAACATCCACATCGATGATGTACAGCCTCAGCAAAATAGTAATAGAGAGAAACTATTCAAAGTTGGTAAAAGGCACCTACAAATGTTCAACAGTTAACATCATACTTAATGGTGAAAGACTGAATACCTTCACCTGATCAGGAACAAAGCAAGCATATTCACCCTTGTCAATGCAAACATTTAATTTTAAAAAAGGAAGTGAAACATAAAGAGAAAGGAAAGTAGTAGTTCAATCTTCATTAAACTACTACTATCCTGGTTGTTTCTAGCTATCAATGTGACATCATTGGAGGCAAAACTAGAAATAGAAGCAGAGAGTTTCTCTTGCACCAGCAAAAGCTGACTCTAGCACACCACTGCTCCAGTGACATGGAGTGATTGGTGGTAGACTAGTTCTTCTTCCTTACCAACTAGAAAAAAAAGTATTTATAATACAACAATATTATTATGTTACAAATAATAAAATATTATAACATACGCTATACTTAGAATAAAAAATGTTACAGAAAAATGAATAACAGGTATCAATAGATAATTGATAGAAAAAGAATGCAAAAGACTGTAAATGAAGAGATGCTCTACCTGACTCACAGTAAGAGAAAATACGAGTGGACACTGTGCTGAAATGCCATTTCTTACCTCTTAGATTTACAAAAATCCAAAAAATTGGTAATATAATATGTCTGTGAGGCTGTGAGGAGACAGTCATTTCTGTACATTATTGGTAAGTACATGGATGGCATATGCAATGACACAACTTAGAAAGAGAATTTGGCAATTCTTAGCCTTCAAATGATTTCAGTCCAGTAATTTGTTGATAGATCCAGTTTCCAAAGGTGGGCTGTGGATATACAGCCTTGATTCATGGCAATTTCAATCTTCACTGAACTACCACTACCCTGGCTGTTTCTAGTTATCAATGTGACATCACCAAAAGCAAAACTAGAAATAGATGCACAAAGTTGTCCCCTGCACCAACAAAAGCTGACTCTAGCACACCACTGGTCCAGTTCAACCACCATCTGACTGCATCCTCATAAGAAATTCCAAACAAAAACTATTTGTCAGAGTCCAGTCAATCCACTGAAGTCTGAGAGAAAAACAGTATATTTTTGTTTTAAGCCATTAAAGTTTACAAGGATTTTTTATGCAGCAACAGATAAAAGTAACAGACTTAAGATCCCATTCATCAATCATGATGCATAGAATACACGAGGATCCCTGTTACAATTTGGAAAATAAACATTAGTATTTATGTATATTAAAGAATTATTGGTAAATTTTAAAGTATGATAATGATCACTTGGGGACTAACCAAGGGAGATTTATTTAACTTCTTTACAATTTAATTTTCTCATGTATTAAACATGAGTAACAACGTAGGGAATTAAATGGAAAGAAAACATATGTAAAACCTAGCACAGTAACTGGGTCATATGAGTTTCTTGATAAATTTGCGTCTCTTCATACTGTACTATATTAACCAAACATTTTAATGAAACAATATTTGGTAAAATTAAACATTAGAAAAACTTGTGAAATAAAATTAGGCAGGACAACATTAGAACTTGGAATACCTTTGACAAAAGAATACTGAAAGACTCTCCCTGGGGCCTGAAAGCTTAAGGGAATGAAGAACTCCTCCCTTCTCAGGCCCAGTACCAAGGCGCAAGACTACTTGCACCAGCAGTGTGCATCAGCAAGATAGCAAAAGCAGAAAGGTAGCTTGCCAGATCACACGTACCCCCTGAAGACCCAGAGAGAGGCTGTCTGGGCACCATGTAGCAGTTACATCACTTCCTGTTTGCAGGACACACTTCCTGTTTACAGGAGACTATAAAACCCCTGCCCTGTCCTCTCATTGGTGCTGAGGCCATTTTAGGCCTCAGCCCATCTACAACCAGGTGCTCATTAAAAACAGTGTGTTGCTGCACCCCACCTTGCGGTGTTTGTTGGCCTGCTCTCCTGGTTCCAACTGATACAAGAGCCTTGCAAATTAGAAAAAGCCTGGCTGTTGCTGAGTCTCTGCCAAGACCCAGTGCCTAAGACAAACAATTAAATATTCATATTTAACTTTACATAGTACTGACAACCAAACTTATTTAATGATAAGAACAAACTAACTCTAACCAGAGCAGTGTTAGAAAATATCAGTTTTTAGGAAAGGTCCTTTGTAAATAAGTTTCAGATGAAAATTGCATGACTAAGGCTAAGCAAGTGACAACTGTATTTAGGGTGGAAAAAAGAGAAGCATTTACAAATGTTAGCAAAAACTGTAAGTACACTGAATGGTAAGGGAATAAATAGGTGTTCTCTGGATCAAAGGACATTCCTAAAGGGCTCTGTTTATAAAGAATCACTTCCATTTTTTTGTCAGACTGCTTTTGAAAGAAGCTGTGAAAGAATAAATATAAATATACTGCTGTTGAAAAGAATTTCATTTTGTATTTAAATTGTTGTTATAAAGTCCCTCTAAATGCAAAGAATAGACATTTTTAATGTCTTCCTTTTAATGATTAAATGTCTTTGTTGCTGTCCAATTCCCAAGAATGATTTGAAGTAGCTTACAAAGCAAAACATATACAATAAAATGAACATTTTGAGGTTGAAAGAAGATCTATGGGGAAAAAAGAAAACTGTTATAAACAGCAAATTTCACATGACTGTTATACATAGTAACATCCGATAAACGTTAATTGGAGGATATTAGCTATGTGATATGGAGTGATTGGTAGTAGACCAGCTTTCCTTCCTTGCCAACTACAAAAAACGAATAAAATAATTTAAAAAAACGGTTGCTCAGAAGGCAGTGGGGCCTGGGGAGGCAAAGAGAACTTGAGGCATTAAGACTACTGCCAGTGGAGAACCTTGTGTAAGTGAGCTGAACTTCCAATGTTACTGTGAAGCAATTTGTTAATTCTGGTTCATTACAAGTGGCTAACCATCCAGGTTGCATGTCCAGTGAGGATAACTGAGAGAAAAGTAAAACTGACAAATATTTTTGCAGATATTACAGGGATTGCAGTCATACAGGGTTTGCCTCAGCAGCCCCCATTACCTTCTTAGAGATGTTTTTTTTTGCTGTTTTATTCTTTTTTTTCTAGTTGGTAAGGAAGGAGAACTAGTCTACTACCAACAACTCCTAATCACTCAACTAACATCCTTCAGTTAACTTTTATAAAATGTTTTTTTTTTGCTATTTGGTAAGGAAGGAGAACTAATCCACCACCAACCACTTCCTATCACTCAGCTAACATCCTGCAGTTACCTTTTATCAAATGTTACTATATATAACAGGAATGTGAAATTTGCTTTTTATTTTGCTTTTTAATTTTTTTTCTTAAGGACACGTGCAGAATACTGGGATTCCAAGACTAACCACCTAAGTTGACAGCCTATGGAAAACACAACAGAGCATTTTTTTTTTTCAGTTTTCTGAGACAAAAAAAAAGATTTCATTAAGGAAAAGGACCCTTAAAAACCCACTGTGATCTTATTTTACACCCAAAAGGTTGAGGGAAGAACATAGATAGAATAGACATGCTAGGACTCAACACAGCTGTGATACAGCAAGTCTCTGATTAGATTGAGCTGAGCAGAAACTGTTTTACTGCCAGAGGGCTTTTGGCTCTGTAGTCCATATTGCGTCTTCCTGCCGCTTCTCAGGTCTGCCATTGTATTGTCAAAGCGACTGTAGACAATATGTAAATGAAAGCGTGTGGCTGTTTTCCAATAAATCTTTATTTACAAACACAAAACAAGTTAGCCAGATTTGGCCAATGAACTATAGTTTACCAATGATTAGCCTGGAGTATGGTAGTATTGTGGGGATTCTACAATTTTTATATACAATGTCAATGTTGAAACATAATCAAAAATTACTAGCTATGCCAAATGATAGGCTGAAAGCCAAGGAGGAGAGAACTAATAGAAAATAAAAACAGAACTACACATCAAACTGAAATTGAAATTAGCTGATGAGGATTTTACAACGACTGTTATAATTTTTAAAAATGGTTGGAGAGAGTAGATGAAAATATAGAGTACACTCATTGGGAACAGTAAAGGGAAACATAAAAATTCTGGGGCTGAAAAATAGGACATCTGAAATTAATAGCTCTAGATTATATTAACAGAAGAAAATAGAGAAAAATAGAAGTTAAAAGAATGTATGTAAATTAAGGGAAAAAGTTACAATAATGAAAAAATGAAGACATAATTTCTTCAAATGGGCAAGCATAAGATTGACAGCCAACTTCTCAATAGAAATCACGAAAGTAAAAGGACAATGGATGGACTTCTTTCTAGGCTGAAATAACCAAGAATCCTGAACCCAGGAAAAATAGCATTGAAAAATGAAGGCAAAAATTCACAAGTTCTAAAGATCTGTGTTAAGAAAATGAAGACGAAAATTATTTTGAGGCAACCCTGTAATATTCTTGTTGGTCTTCATGTCAGTAACATGAAATTTCATTTAATTGTACGTGCATCTCATGGGCAGTGTTCTGTAAGTATATGTGCTTTAATAAAATATATATTAAAATTAAAATGCAGTAAAATGAATACCAAAATGTAAAGGATAGTCTGTAAAAGAATTGGTTAATACACCAAAGTGGTCAAATTTCTGACCACCAGATGAACTCACAGATAGAACTCATAATACAGAGAAAAGTAAATGTGTACTATGTAATAAAGACAATATCCTCTCCATAGCATTTCTCTCAACCAAATTCATGGCAAGGTATCAACTCAGAATTTTCTGTCTAAAGAGGCTCTGGAATACTGGTATTTTATTTTGTTGAGTGAAGGTATCCCCTTGTTCCAGGATTCAGACAAGGAGGTAGTAGTGGTGAACAACTTTTATAGAAATCTAGAGGTATAATGATCTCATGTTTGGAATACTCCAAAACTCAATTGCTAGCTAAACCCACATAATACAAATTATAAGAAAAAAATGACTTCAAAGTAAATATTATTAGTAAATATTATATATTAAATAAATATATAAATATAATTTCAAACTGCATTCTTAGACTTTTTAGCAGTTGCAATACCTTTTTAAAGTGTTTGATTATTAACAGGCACATAAATGTAATACCTCACTTCCACTTTCTGCTGGACATATGTATCTGTGTCCATTCCTCTTTAATTAAGGGCCACAGGCTTCCTTAACAGGGTCCTGGGAGCCTGGGGACTGAAGGAGATAAAGGTGATTTGTGAAATGGGGGAACAGGCTCAGAATATTTGGTTGCATGAGAACCACAAAGATTTTCTAGTTGAGGTAATTTAAAGGGAATTTTTTAAAATATAATTTTTTTTATTATACTTTATGTTCTAGGGTACGTGCAGGTTTGTTAAGTATGTATACATGTGCCATGTTGGTGTGCTGCACCCATTAACTTGTCATTTACATTAGGTATATCTCCTAACGATATCCCTCCGTCCTCCCCCATCCCACAATAGCCCCCAGTGTGTGATGTTCCCCTTCCTGTGTCCAAGTGTTCTCATTGTTCAGATCCCACCTGTGAGTGAGAATATGCAGTGTGTGGTTTTCTGTTCTTGCGATAGTTTGCTGAGAATGATGGTTTCCAGCTGCATCCATGTTCCTACAAAGGACATGAACTCATCATTTTTTACGGCTGCATAGTATTCCATGGTGTATATGTGCCACATTTTCTTAATCCAGTCTGTCATTGATGGATAGTTGGGATGATTCCAAGTCTTTGCTATTGTGAATAGTGCCTCAGTAAACATACATGTGCATGTGTCTTTATAGCAGCATGATTTATAATCCTTTGGGTATATACCCAATAATGGGATGGCTGAGTCAAACGGCATTTCTAGTTCTAGATCCTTGAGGAATCGCCACACTGTCTTCCACAATGGTTGAACTAGTTTACAGTCCCATCAACAGTGTAAAACTGTTCCTATTTCTCCACATCCTCTTTTTAATGTAGGAATTTTGTCTTCTGTTAAACTCATTGACTACTAGATTTAGGTAAACAAAAGAAAACTAGGAAGTGTGGGTCTTTATAGAACCAGGGAAAGTCATAGCACTAAAATTATCTTACATAATATTCATATTTGTATTTTACATCTCCTCCAAAATGATTTCAGCTAAATGAGCACAAGTGTGTATTTCTGTCTTGTTCTGCTAACCTCTACAAACAAGATCAAGTAAACTACATATTTGTGAAGAAGGAAAGAAAAGAGGAGGAAGGGAAGGTAGGAAGGAGGGTAGGAAGAAAGGAAGATGAAAGAAAGGGAGAAAAGAAAGGGAGCAAGGGAAGAAGTAAAGAGTTAAGGAATTTTTCAGTATAAAGATTACTAAGAAAAGTAACTGCTTTCTTAATTTGTTTCTATTTTGTTGCATTTTTACAGAAACGATGGGTGATGTTTAAACATGTAATAATTTAATATTTATGCTAAATTGATTTAATAAAAGTTAATATAAAATATAACTAAGAGAAAATGATTATGACCCAATTAAATAGTGTAGATCATGTAAAAAGAACTGTTTTGTGTTCTACCTAGAGCAGCTCATTCATTTTGCAGATGCATTATCTGCTCTTACTACATCACTACAAAACCAAAGCATGCTAAGAGCTCAGGATGTGAATGAAATGGTTTCTGCCTTTGGAATTATAAACTGATTTTGATAGGTAGATAAAAGAAACACAAAGGAATGGACCTGCTTGCTGCTGGAAAAACGTTTGTCAATTTGATAAATAAAACAAACAAAAAATAATGGTTTTGCAGAGCTGCTTGTCACTACCTATTCACACAACTCTTTCCATTAGTCTAACTCATTTCAGAACTGCAGAACTTCTTAGGTGAGTTTTACTACGTCTTGTAAGTAACATCCCTCCCCTGTTGTTATATTTTAGGTTACCTGGATTGGAGGAGATAGGAGTCTCTAAAATCTTCACATGGTTATTGTTCCTCTCGTGTCCACTGAAAATATATATGATAGTCCATATTTGAACCAGAAATTCTAATGTTCTAATCAATTTTAGTATAAATACTTGCTCTTAAATTACAATGTTCAGCACAATTTATTTTCTCACATTCTCAATTTCTGTATGAATAGTTTTCATTCTGGTCAATCAGCTTTCCTCTAAGACTCTACAAATAAAATTACATTTGTTCTTTTTGACTTATTAAATCTTAAGTCATATGAATCTTGATATTTCTATTATGTTTATCTACTCTCTACCTCTCACTGCTGCTACTTGTAATATATGTTACAAATAGTCAATCATTCCAGTGTACTGATATCTGTCTCTGATACTATCTATCAAAAATATTTTTAGTGTCTATAAGTGTGTTGCTTCACTTTATTCAATTATGAACTCATTTGTCATTATTTACCGAAAACAGAATATAATTTCCATAAATTATTTTCAAACATATATTATTTTCAAAGAAATATACATTGTAGTATGTGTATTTTGGTATAACCTGATCCAGGAAGTTCATTATAATATTGCTAGGTTTTTTTTCTTTAATTTTTATACAAAACGTTTTCTTTGAAACCAAAAAAATAGTTTTAATAAAAGACAAAGTGAGTACATAATCTAAAAACTGAGCTTAGTTTTATTATTTTATTGTTCTAATTGTTTTACAGTTTAAATATATGTATAAAATGTACATCCAAGGAAAACAATTATAATTTCCTTGTTCGAGATTTTCATTTTATCATTATAAGAAAATGTTACACAACTTAAGTAATTTTAATTTAGAATGTTATATATTTTCATTGAATATTTGTGGTTATTTTGAATCAGATTTTTCTCTGTGGCTAGTCAAAGCAATGTAGAATTTTCAACAATTCTGCCAGAATAACTATTATTTAAATTGGTTTCCTTTAGTGTGTTAACTGTTGGATAGCTGTCTAATTTTTGCTTCAGTTAATCTGAGCATTAAATAAAAAGAAGACAAGTATTTCTTTTTTATATTATTACTTTTTTTTGAGACAGAGTCTCACTCTGTCACCAGGCTGGAGTGCAGTGGCACAATCTCAGCTCACTGCAACCTCTGCCTCCCGGGTTCCAGCTTTTCTTCTGCCTCAACCTCCTGGGCATCTGGGACTACAGGCGTGCGCCACCATGTCTGGCTAATTTTGTACTTTTAGTAGAGACGGTTTGTCACCGTGTTGGCCAGGCTGGTCTCTATCTCCTGACCTTGTGATCTGCCCTCCTCGTCCTCCCAAAATGCTGGGATTACACGCGTGAGCCACCGCGCCTGTGCAAGTTATTTCTTAAAATATTTTCTTTGCTGGTAAGAAGGCCAGTGCTGTTAGGAAGTTGAACAGCATCTATGAAAGAAAATCTTTTTGAATGGTTGAATAAATACCAAGTGCTAGTAATAGTCATTGTTTGATTTGAGAGACCAACAATGATGCTGGTGTGTTTTGCTTAGAAGTAAACTAAAAACAGATACTCTAAGCTTACTTTGATATTACTACTCTTAAGCTTTTGTTTTCTCTGCCAGTTTCCAAGAAACCAAGGTAAACTGTGAACCAAAAAATTTATGTGTGATTAGCACTGAGGATGACGAGAAGAAACATAGAAGCAATAAAAATCATGTTTTGAATTCCCATGGAAATTCAATACTGCAGAAGGCCTGTTTAGCTCCTTGGGAGTGCATTAAACGTATCAGGAGTCTGTGACTGTTTGCAGACTATTTGAAGTCAATGGAGCAGTTAGACAATTAGACACAGTTTTCCATTTGGCTTAAATGAGTAATCACCTCATTTCCACTATTCTATTTCTTGACATCGAAAGTCATTTCATACTCTGCTACTAGAAAAAAAGAAAATTCTCACCCCAGAATAGTAATTGTATGTTTATGTTGATTTGGAGGTGACTTTCAGCAATGAGCATGATTATTTCTTCAAGAGAAAAGCAAGTAGAATAAAAGGTATCATGAGTGTTTTATTTTGAAATGATTTTTTCATTCAATGGTGGCTGCATTTTGTTTGCAATATACAGAAACATGCAACTTGTGCAGCCAAAGGTAGTTCTAAATCCTCTTTGTCTGCAGAATAGCATAGAGAGAAAATCCTACCACATTCACTGAAATTGGGTAAATGCCCCAGTTGCCTTGAAAAACTTCTGCTAATTTGCATTTTCTTGCCTAAAACAATTGAGGAATCCAATTTTGAATTCCCAAAGAACTTCTAAGCACTATTCTTATGTAACTTGGATAAATAAAAATTCAAATAAACTCTAATATACCCATATATTAATGAATGAATAATATGATCATGAACAGTTTATTTAATATATCTTACATTTTAAAACATAATTAAATTGTTACTTATTCTCAAACCATTAAATATGTTTGTATTACTCTACAAGTTGATTCGTTTTTTCCAACATCATAAGAAACCGGTATCGAGCATCTGAAAATATAATCCATGACATCTGATTCTCTCTTTAGAATCTATGTCATATCATAATTTTAGAGAACTTGATGGCTCTACCAGGTCAAGTTCTACTATTTAAAGTCTACCACTAGTGAAAATGGAACACAATAGGTGGGTTTTGAAACTTATTAGGTGTGCGTGTGTGTTTTTATATATATATATATACACATTACCACATATATATTAGAACTGATAAAATCCAAAGAAATATAAAAATCACTAAAGAAGAAAATACATTGTATTGCAATATGAAATTATTTAAAAATTAATTGAATCTTTGAAATTTGGAAGATTCAATGCTGGCATATTGTATATGGTGAGAATGTAAGTAACATGATTCACTATTGTTTTATAAGTTATGTCTTCTAATTACTGAATAATACACATGAAAGTATGATATGTCAGAAAGGCAAATTATTTTGCACATGATATCTACATGTGAAAGATACCAGTGACAAATCTCAAGATTTTATGATGGTCAAGATAGAGGTGGACTTATGGCAGATAAAATAGTCCTAGATGTTATGGAGAAAAATCAAAATCTGTGAGTATACAAGCAGTGGTTATTGAAGGGTAGCTTCAATAAGGGTGGTTATTTGTATGTAGCTGGGAGGCTGCAACACAGGCACAAAGGCAATATACGCCCTCTCCACCTCATTCCTCTTCTAAATCCATATTTGCACAAAGCAGAAAACAGTAGTGCAGGCCAAGCTGCTCGTTATTTTACTGGTTGTACTGGAAGGAGAGCCAAACACTCGGTCAATTAAATGACCAAGATTGTCTGAGAAGCCCAGCAGCGACAGTGGAACAGAGAGACTATATCCTCTTCAATCAAAAATGAGTTATGGCTGGGCACGATGGCTCACACCTATAAACCCAACAATTCAGGAAGCAACCCAGGAGGCAGAGGTTGCAGCGTTCTGAGATTGGGCCACTGCACTATATAGCCTGGGCGACAGAGCAAAACTCCGTCTCAAAAATAAAAAAAGTCTTTCCTTAAAAGCTTCTTGAGAATTAAGACGACAGTCATTTGATCTGCCTTCCTATTTCAACAAAACTATTATTGTTATTCTTTGTCATTTTTGACCATGCAACAATATAAATGATATATGCTGGGCACATTTTCTTTGATTATTATTAAAGCATATAGTTCCTTTAAAAAATATTCATCATATTTTTCTGCAGTTACCTTTTAATATTTACTTCTGTAATCACAGTTCTGTGAAATTTTCTTTTTTACTTCTATTTTTCATCATCATACTTGCGTTATTTAGCAAGCTGAACTTTCTGATTTATAGATATTTATGGAAGATACTTATTTGTCAAAATAAAAAAAACACACACACACACACATTTTCCTTAGTTAACACTGTCACATTTTGTGCTTTGTTCATATTCATATTATAATTTCAGGTAATTTTAGAGTAAAATAGTTTCCCTAAAACTGGGAGTTCCTCATGTATACGATGGAAAAAATAGTACTCACCAAATAAAATTGCATGAGGCAGAGTTAATGTACATAACAAGGAATTAGTACTAGATCAAAACTGCATATATTAATGTTATATTTAATAGTAATTGTCTATTTTCTTGTGCATCTGTTCCAATTACTTTAATTTTAAACTTTTTGAGTTTTTTTTTTTTTTTTAAAATTGATTACTTCACCTTTATCTCTGGCAATGTATGCTAAGGAATTTTTTGTAGATGAATTTCAGGATTTTACAGTAGAAAATTAATCACAGCACCACAGTATAAGGAACAATTAAACATTGGTTAAGAATATCCATTAGATGGAATACTATTCAGATATGTATAGAAAATTTCAAAATACTTAGGGCCATTGGGAAAAGTTCACAACACATTTTTCAGAAAAATCAGGGTACATATATGTAAAAAACAATTTGTTCCATTGTTAAAATTAGCATGTATTTGTGTTTGAAAAGAATAAAGGAGGGAAGAAAATGTAACAAATTGCAGCAGTTGTTGTCACTTTGTTAGCTGCTTAAATGTGTTTACTTTCCATTCATATGTTTTAATGGTGCTTCTTTAATGGTATTTAAATAAATACCATTTACATAGGTATTATCAGATAAATATAAAAATGCTATGAAAATAGAAAATTATATTAAGCAACTGGGACAGATTTTGAAGAGCAAATAAAATAAGACAATATTAAAGGCATATGTTTCTAATTGCAATGCATCTTATGAGTAGAGAAATACTTGAGATATGACTAGTGAGAGAAAATAGCTGGAGGGACAATTACTACATAGTATCTTAGAGAGAAATTAACAGGGAAGTAAGTAAATTATGTAAAATGGTTAATATTAAGATATCAAGAAAAAGAGAAGGGACTGGAACTGGGTGAGCGATGAACAAAAGTCAAGACAGAGTGATAGGGCAAAGAGCAAGAGAAGAAAAAATTATGATTAGGATAACACAGCTATGTTCTAGACTTAGGTATGCAAACAACCCACAATGAGATGGCTTCAAACATACATTTAAATTAAATACTTATCTTTACATATCACGGGTGAACAGAAAGAAGGTTTTGCATACGGATGCATCTCAAGACATGTTCTGGTTTTCTGTTTGGAGTATTTATAGACGTGGGCTAAGGTTAATGTGCAGTTGTTTGAGGTCTGTGAAGGTAGTAAATTGGGGATTTGCTACGGGGGAAGGATTAGGCTAAATGTCAGTTGTGCACTCTCGGTTACCTCTATAGCAGCTCTTATCTGGCGGGATTTTAATAACTTGATCGTTTGTAGGGTCTCCCTCTACAAACAGACTATGAACTTCTTTACTTGTCTTTATATCCCTAGACCCTCCCATAGTGCTCAGAATGAATTTTAAATGAGGAGGTGCATGGATTATTCATAATACCCTAAAGATGATCAAGACCGCAAAGAGATTATCTGTGTGGAGAAGAATTTATGAGTAAAATTGAATTCCATCACATTGTTATTTAACTTTAGTAGAAGAAGGACATTGAAAAAAGAAGAAAGGTCTCTGAATTACCAACAAGAAATAATTTAGTCACAGTAGAAGAAAAAAATTGCATTTGGGAATCGTGTATTTAAATAATGCTTCAAGTGTATTTTTATTTAATGTTAATAAAAATACAATTTCTACCTATATTAATATACAATAGTCATATATGTTGATGCAAAGAGTCATTTATGGCCTTATATGTTTTTATTTGAAAATTTTACCCATCAATCTGAAAGTCAAATTATACCCATTAGTACCTTCCCTGCCCTGAAATTAATAGATTTAATAACTAAATAACTATACACTGTGCTCAGAATAGTCAGTACTATACCATTTATTTTAAATACATATTTTTTAAGAAATCCATTTACTTCACAGAGTTAATGCAGAATTACAGAACTTTTAGTAGCTCTGATTGGTTTGAGAAATAGAAGAGATAAAGAAATTAAAATATAAAAATGAATAAATATTAAGATAGACCTTAGGTACACACTTTCTTTTCTTTCTTTTCTTTTTTCCTTTTTTCGTAGAACACAACTGTAAAACGAGCAAGCCCTTCTACAAAATGATAAGTTCTTTTTCTTGGCAAATTTGTTAACTCATAAATATATGTAAATATAAGTGGGAAAATGAATTTGATTGTGTCTACTTTAGGTATACACAATCAGATTAAGATGAATTTGACTGTGTCTACTTTAGGTATACAAATGTTATGAGAGACATATAGATATCAAAATGCTTACTATAGTGAAACAAATTAACATATCTATTTTCTCACATAGTTACCCTTTATGTGTGTGTGGCAAGAGCAGCTGAAGGCTCCTCATTTAGCAGAAATCCCTAACACCGGACAATTTATTACTATAGTCTTGATGCTGAACATTAGATCTGTAGACCTGTTCATTTTACATGTCTGCTACTGTGGACTGATCAATGGACTAAATATTGATACTTACAGGAAACTCACGATTATCTAGCCCAGGAGTTCTCAAATTAAATTACATATTAGAATCCTCTGAGAAATTTTTAATTAAACTCCCCAAATGATTACATGGTGCAATCAAGTTCGAGAACCAATAGTATAATCCTAATTTTTAATTAATCAACTTAAAACAAATGAAAAATAAACAATATTTTCCAGCTTATTCATCTTGCAGACATCAAAATGGATATTTGAACCCAGATTTTCTGATTCTTGCAAGTTTTTTGTTTTGTTTTTTGTTTTTGTTTTTTTTTTACCTTGCTAACTCCTGTTGGAATTCCGTTGGAATAAATAACATTATTAATGTACATGGTTGAATGGAAGCTTTGTTTACAATGGCTTCTACTATCTGCCCTCCAAAACAAATTAGAAGATGGGCTTGAATATCATGTTAGATTTTAAGGAAAATATACTTTAAACTTTGTTGTTCCTGAACTATCTATGTTTACAAAATAATTTCAATTGTGTTTTGGCAATGCCCAGGTAATTTGACTTTTTTGGTGGAACATTAAAATAGTTTCCTTGTTATCTGTGATTCAAATGCAAATGAGCAGATATTTTAACCCTTTAATTACATTGAAGATAATTAAATAATGAACTATTCTTGAACATTTGAAAATATAAGCCTTTAGAAAACATATTAATAAATTGTTCACATATTTTAAGCATGTAAAATTGATAGCTCTGTCAGTTAATAGTAATGATTCAAGTTTTGCTTTGATATTTGTTATCAATTTCAGTTAACATTCTTGAATCTACTTCCGTTTCATATTTGGGAAACACCACAACTACCTTTCTATTAAGCTTTGAAAGTCACAAGTTACCAATCTTTAAATTTCAAAGATTTCAAAGGCATTTTCAGAGATAAAAGCATTATTAAAAGAATAATGCTCCATTTTATTCATTCATTTAATAAATATTAAATGAGTACCTATTATGTGCCACATATAGTTTTCCAAGACTATCTGCTATTATTCTAAAGACACTCTAGCTATAAAACATGCTCACTTGACACAGGTCAGAAATGTTTACCCAGGTTAGTGTAGAGTAGCTTTCAGTATAATTTGTGCTATTGTTACTTTTCAAGAAGTATTACATTTTTTCCATAGAAAGAACACAGATTTTACGTGAAATTTTAACCTTACATGTGGCAAAAATTTGAAGGCAAATAATAATACAAGAAGAACTGAAGCTATGCCATCATTATTGACTTAGATCTTAAATTATGCAAAGGACTTTGGAAATACCATTGACTTATTGCCTGGCTGTGTTATATTTTTAAAACAAGAATTGATTTTTATGTCTTTGGTTTGTTTAGGGACAAAGTGCTAAAATGGGTATTCCAGAAAAAGAAAGATAAATGCCTTCAAAAGAGAATGTTAATAAAAGTCAACCCCTTCTAGGATAACACCAGAATAATGATTTTGCCAATCAGCAGAAGGATTTCAGAGCTGGAAATTGTTATTAACTGTACAGAATCCGTCTTTTAATCCAGGGGACACTTCCATCCACATGAAAAACTACGTGTTTGCTATTTCTGTTATGTTTTGTGTGATTTTGTATGCTTGTATATTTTCAGTAGATGCTGGGGTAAGCAAGTGTCAGAATCACTCCAAAAAAACAAAACTGAGATATATTTGCCAAGTCAACAGTCTCCAGACTATTGCTTTCAGCAAGACAAAGGGCAAGGTTCTTTGTGGGTCTGAGTAATCAGTAAATACATAAAAAGAATAAGAGTAATAGTAAAGTTAGTGCTAGACATATTTCCTTACATACGAACTTTTTCTTTCATTTGCAACACCTAACCTAGAATCAGGTACTTCCAGAAAATCTTGTCAAAATCATGTAGCTTCCAAGATTTAAGGCTGGCCTACATAACGTGAACATAATCCCATGTCTTATCTTTACTCATATATCAGGAATTCTCTAAATTTCTTGGAGAATATTGTGTAGAAGACACAATCAAGGAGCAAATGTATGTATTCTTAAAAAATATTGCAAAACTTACTTTGGATTACCAATTGCTTAATAATTCATATTTTATGCTGCCAAAGAGAAGTTCAAGGAACAAAAATGATTATAACAAGTATCACATGAATGAAGAAAATGTCATATACAGTGTCAAGTAATATACAAGGGGATTTCAACAGTCATTATAATCTTGACATTAGGGAGATTATTTATTCAACATGCATTCACTCAATTGTGGCACCTTTGATTCCCATAGGAGTTATAATGGTAGAATTCATTCCCATGGACAGAAACTTCAGACTATAGACCCTTTGCCTCAGAGGTCCAAGGAATTCATATCATTACAATGTACCCTGCAGGAAGCAATGAGGCATGAAGAGATACAATTCATGTAATATATAAAGTGTATGGAGCAATATTAACAGAAATATGAATATGAGTTTATGATACATTTCTTAAGCTCATTATTATGGAACCCATTATGTTGCTAAGCCTAAAAATCAATTATATTAGTAAAATCTAGTAGTTGTAATATTACAGTTAATAAAATACTAAAAATGCACCATACATTTAAAGGTGAGTTAATTTTTTCAATATTGTGTGTGTTTACATATTTCTCATATGCATTATCTCCTAGTTATAGTACAAATTATATTTTCTTTTGCAAATATCTTTAGTGGAAATATGCAATATAATTTCATCATCAAAAAATGTTTTTTGATTCCTTGAACATGCAAAAAAAAAATGCTCTTTTGAATAGTTTTTTAAAAATTACGTTAGTTTAATGGAATTTTGAACATCTTAGAACAATCATGTTTGTACATAGAATGGTTACTAACAGATACTACATGTACTTAAATATAATAAAAAATTTAAAATAATTTGCTCAGAAGAAAAAAACCTTTGAATAAAATGTATGAGCATTTCTAGATTAATAAAATAAAGAGATGGAGGGAAAGAGAATTAAAACATTGGGGTACTTATTGTAAAACTGCAAAAATATAATTGGCCACAGTATATTTTATATATAAATATATATAATGTGTAACATACAATATGACACATTTATGAGGTAAAAATAATATATCTGTATTTTAGATGAAGCATTTTAAGAAAAAACATTACTCTCTTTTAAGGTAGGTAAGTAATATGGTCAAAGACCTTTAAAAAACTGTATGGAGTTTACTTCATGGGTTTTTTTTAATACGGTGAATTTTTTCTTTTTTTACTTCTACCAGAAAAGAAAAAGAAGGTCTGCATTACTGAATGACTAGGAGCTAATGAAAGAGTTGCAAACAGGTATCTCTCCATTAGAGAGAGGCAGCAGGGAGGGGCTCCTAGGAAATAACTTGAGAATGTAGCCAAATTAGAGTTGATTAAAAAGTGATTGATCTATGTGTTCTACAATTTTAATAAAATGGCAAAACATATTTTAATGTTTTACTACCATTAAGAAATATTGAAACAAAATATCTCTATGAAAATTTATTAAAACAGAAATGTGTAAATAGTTAATTTTTTAATAATTGTTAAATTTACAGAAAACAATTTAATCTTAATACACACAAGTATATTAGTACTTCTTACATTCAACAAGAAATTATAGGAATAGATGACCTGTAAGTTTCCTTGGTGGTCTTGCATTTTACAGTAACTGATTTAAGTAATAAACTAATAGGGTCGTACAACAAAGGTATCGTGTTTTGAAGCAATCTGCTTCTCTTGATTCTCAAAATGAAGACATCCTTTGCTATGAGTTTGCTCAACCTTATCGCTGAGTTTATTTATTGAAACAAGAAACAGGAAAAATAAAAATATATTTAAAAAGTTGAAACATAAATATTATTAAATAATTTTTCTGGCTCCAATAAATGTCAACAATGTATTAAACATTAGCAGAAAAGTAAGGTCTGCAACAGAGACACTCTTGTAAATGTAAAACAAAGCAAGTTAGATATCACCCACAGTATCTTCAGACTGGCAATTCCCCTCAAACAGAAACACTTTATTGTTGGATAAGAAGTTGAGGAAAAGGTGAAGTATTTCAAATACAAGAAGTGAATAAAGATCTATGGTTAAGGGAAAATTTATACTCTTCATTTCTATTATTTCTGGATCATGGTGACTTTTCTAACAGAAAAGCCAAGAATTGCTTGCTCTTTTATGCATAATTGTTTCATCATATGAAAATGATATTGTCTAAGTCCGTTAATAATGTAAATATCATACTAGTAATGAAAGTAAAAGACATTCTTACTCTTCCACTTAGGAGCAAAAACTACTTAAATCAAGTGTTAACCTTTGAGCAAATTAAGACAATCAGTTCGGTTGCCAAATAATAATAATTTTGAATGATTTCTCTGCTATTGTTTCTCTTCAAAAATAAAAGCAGAAGTTTGGACAAATAATACATCTAATTTTATATTTTTTACTCTAGTCTTACCAAGAGATGTATTATTCTCCAACTTGTGTGCAATTTATCTGATAGGAGATATGGTAAAACAAAAACCGAAAACACAAAAAACCAGAGGAATAAAAACTTGTAGAAGTCTCTCAGAGAGATGCTGTGTTTTATTTCTCCTCAATTTTTTTTCTCCTCTGAATCTACCGCCAGGGCAGACACCAACTAGACAATTCCCTAGCCTCGATGCAGAACAGCAAGAAAGCATTGCCCACAACGAC
>NW_012101754.1:3346149-3359286 GCF_000951045.1 Mandrillus leucophaeus | reverse complement strand
TATGAGCATTTCTAGATTAATAAAATAAAGAGATGGAGGGAAAGAGAATTAAAACATTGGGGTACTTATTGTAAAACTGCAAAAATATAATTGGCCACAGTATATTTTATATATAAATATATATAATGTGTAACATACAATATGACACATTTATGAGGTAAAAATAATATATCTGTATTTTAGATGAAGCATTTTAAGAAAAAACATTACTCTCTTTTAAGGTAGGTAAGTAATATGGTCAAAGACCTTTAAAAAACTGTATGGAGTTTACTTCATGGGTTTTTTTTAATACGGTGAATTTTTTCTTTTTTTACTTCTACCAGAAAAGAAAAAGAAGGTCTGCATTACTGAATGACTAGGAGCTAATGAAAGAGTTGCAAACAGGTATCTCTCCATTAGAGAGAGGCAGCAGGGAGGGGCTCCTAGGAAATAACTTGAGAATGTAGCCAAATTAGAGTTGATTAAAAAGTGATTGATCTATGTGTTCTACAATTTTAATAAAATGGCAAAACATATTTTAATGTTTTACTACCATTAAGAAATATTGAAACAAAATATCTCTATGAAAATTTATTAAAACAGAAATGTGTAAATAGTTAATTTTTTAATAATTGTTAAATTTACAGAAAACAATTTAATCTTAATACACACAAGTATATTAGTACTTCTTACATTCAACAAGAAATTATAGGAATAGATGACCTGTAAGTTTCCTTGGTGGTCTTGCATTTTACAGTAACTGATTTAAGTAATAAACTAATAGGGTCGTACAACAAAGGTATCGTGTTTTGAAGCAATCTGCTTCTCTTGATTCTCAAAATGAAGACATCCTTTGCTATGAGTTTGCTCAACCTTATCGCTGAGTTTATTTATTGAAACAAGAAACAGGAAAAATAAAAATATATTTAAAAAGTTGAAACATAAATATTATTAAATAATTTTTCTGGCTCCAATAAATGTCAACAATGTATTAAACATTAGCAGAAAAGTAAGGTCTGCAACAGAGACACTCTTGTAAATGTAAAACAAAGCAAGTTAGATATCACCCACAGTATCTTCAGACTGGCAATTCCCCTCAAACAGAAACACTTTATTGTTGGATAAGAAGTTGAGGAAAAGGTGAAGTATTTCAAATACAAGAAGTGAATAAAGATCTATGGTTAAGGGAAAATTTATACTCTTCATTTCTATTATTTCTGGATCATGGTGACTTTTCTAACAGAAAAGCCAAGAATTGCTTGCTCTTTTATGCATAATTGTTTCATCATATGAAAATGATATTGTCTAAGTCCGTTAATAATGTAAATATCATACTAGTAATGAAAGTAAAAGACATTCTTACTCTTCCACTTAGGAGCAAAAACTACTTAAATCAAGTGTTAACCTTTGAGCAAATTAAGACAATCAGTTCGGTTGCCAAATAATAATAATTTTGAATGATTTCTCTGCTATTGTTTCTCTTCAAAAATAAAAGCAGAAGTTTGGACAAATAATACATCTAATTTTATATTTTTTACTCTAGTCTTACCAAGAGATGTATTATTCTCCAACTTGTGTGCAATTTATCTGATAGGAGATATGGTAAAACAAAAACCGAAAACACAAAAAATCAGAGGAATAAAAACTTGTAGAAGTCTCTCAGAGAGATGCTGTGTTTTATTTCTCCTCAATTTTTTTTCTCCTCTGAATCTACCGCCAGGGCAGACACCAACTAGACAATTCCCTAGCCTCGATGCAGAACAGCAAGAAAGCATTGCCCACAACAACAAGTAAATGTAGAACTCTATATTTTTGCATTCATTCTTCCATTAATTCTTTCAAAGTTTCTATGAATTCTTTGGAGAACAGCAAATTTTGGTAAAGTTTTAATAAAGGTATGTCATAAAATTTGAATAATATATTTTTTAAAAACTTCACCTGAAATGTCTTTAAAGATTAATAGTTGCCAGATTTATGGTAGGTGAAATTATTAGCAATCATTATAAACCTGCTGATGCAATAAGGAATCTCCCAAGTCCATAACCCTATGAAAATATCATGTCATGCTTTCTTATTGGAGCTGGTAAAGGATAAAATGAAATAACCTTAATAGAAAATATTTTGTAAAATAAAATCATTTCTTTCTTAGCATTCATTGATAGAGTCATACAGTTAACATTACCTGCAAAGATGAAATACCAGTACAAGGAGCCAAGTGACCTGAAATGTCCTTTGGCTCAGTGTCTGAATGACTACCAGTTGGAGGATAGGGTATTTCTTTATCTAATAGTTGAGTTCCATTTCATATATGATATTACAGGTCAGAAATTACACTGAGAATATAGATATTCCTTAAAAATCAGTAATAATGGCCAATTTATATGTTATTATAGTGTTTCCCCAGACATTGTATTTAACCTAGAGTAGGTAGAGGGCTGTTAAAAACTGTATTAATTCTTCAAAACAGTGGAATTTTGTTGACTTTGCATGGTTGGATAGCTTAGAAACATAGAAGAGAGCTGCTAGCTACAGAGCGCTTTTCTACAGTGTGGAGAATCTAGGTACAGCCTGAGCATTGAGGCATAGAGTTTCAATCTCATTCTGGTGGCTGCAAACGAGGAGCACATGGAGAGAAAAGACGGAGGAAAGGTTATTCCCAGCACGATATCCAAAAGCAGAAGTGGTATAATTATATTTTAATCTCTCTCTCTGTGTGTGTGTGTGTGTGTGTGTGTGTGTGTGTGTGTGTGTGTATAAATAACTCAAACTGTGAATATTCATTTTGAACTTTTTGGAAATATTAACATTTTCTTTAATTTCTCTAGCAAATTTGTTTTGAATTTTAATTTACCTGGTATCTCTAATATTGGTGAGGAAAAGCAGCAGTTCAATTCGTGGCCTAACCTCTGAAACAGAGCCCCCAACTACAATCTTCACTCCCAATTTGGCACCAGAAACAAATAACAAAAAAGTGTATCATCAAATCTGCACTTGCTGCTGCAGTTCCTGTCTGCGTGTTAAACAGATATTGCATTTAGTTGCTCTAATGTCCCCGGGTTTGCAGATCTGGTATATTCAAAAGTAATACAATTTAAAATGTCAAGCAATTCAGAGGCTAACGTTTTACCAGTTTATACCTTCTAAATAGAGTAGGAGGAGGCCTTGGGTCAGACAAAATATAGTCTTTTCAGGATACTTACTTAAGGACCTTACATTTAGAAAATCCTTATCACAGGAGGATTCCTTCTCAGCCTTCTCAGAAACCTAAATCTACTGTTTCCTGGCTTGCTAATTAGGAAATGGAACTAGCCCAATTAATCTATGCAGGCTGCTCAGTTGTGGAAGGTTGGTTAGTTTGTGTATTAGTTTTCAAGGATTGTCATAAGAAAGTACTGCAGACTTGGAGGTGGCTTAAACCATGGAAATAAAGTGTCTGCAGGTTTAATTTCTTCTGAGGCGTCTCTCCTTGGTTTATTGTGTCATCACATGGTCTTTCCTTTGTGTGCATGAATCGCTGGCGTCTCTCTGAGTGTTCTGAACTCCTTTTGTTAAAGGACATAATTCACATTGGATTAGGACCACATTCAAACGGCCCTATCTTTAAATCCAGTAACATTTTGAGGTGCTGGGTCTCAGGGTTTCAACACATGAAAGAAGAGCGTACAATTCAGCCCATGACAGTTTCTAAAAAGAAATGGCCAGGTCCACTAAAAATAAATAAATCGGGGACTATCGGAGAGCTTTTGTGTATCTAAGAAAAAACAAAACAAAACACTTTTTCTGTTGTTGTTGTTTCATGCATAGCTTAAACATCCACCCATCTAGGAAATAACTCCTCCTGAAAAATAAGGTTTGGAGGTTGTGAAGCACATCATCTTGAAAAAAATAAAAATTGTAATGTCCTTATTGACTTAACCAAATGGAAACATACCACAGCCTGGCATAACAATCTTTAAACAAAAATAAAAAGGCAGAACCACATTATGTATTTAAAACTTGGGAAAAGATTATCTTCATCCTACTTTTCTATCATCATATATAGATCCAATGAAAACTCTCAGAAACATCTAAAGATGAGCATAATTATTCTGTAATCCTACTTGTGAAAGGGGCTCTCCAGCCTGTAAAATGCAACCACTTTGCTTGAATCTGGCGACACCCCCAATACATTATGCAGTTCCATATGGTCTGAAAATAGCTCCTATTACTTCCTTTATCTTTCCAAAATGAGCTCTATTTGGAAAGTGATAAATAATGGAAACGATGAACAATTTACTTTGTTCTTCTCTCTCTCTCCCTCTCTCTTTACACACACACACGCGCGCGCGCGCACACACACAAATTGTATTTGGTTTCTTCTTTCCTGTCATTTCATAGAGTATCATAAGTCAATAAGTTATACCTCTATTTCTAAACATTAAACCATAATTACTTATAAAAGTAAATGAACTTAATGCCTTGCCAAGGATTAGAAAACTGCAATTTGAGAAAACGCTAGTATCCAGAATGGGTTTTGAATAAATAGATCGTTATTATAAATATGTATATGAATGTTAACCTCCAAATGCCACTATGCTTTATACAGAAAGCTTTCACAACCTGTTTATCAAGTATATACTTGACAAAGTGACTAGAGTGACTATGAGACTCTGAGATTATCTGAGTCTCTATGACTGGGAACACAGTTCTTGATCATTTTTATCAGTAAACCCATTTTCATTTTTAATTGACTTTATCCTAATCCTAATCAACAATATCTTCATGGCTGATATTCCTGTCAGGCGTATGGTAACAGCTTTTACTGAGATACAAATCAGATAAACAATCTCCAGTGACACTTGTACATGCCTCTTTTTTATTACTTCTTTACGTTTTTCATTTTGTTAATGAGATGATCTACTTTTTCATCTTTTGCTTTTAAAAATTGAGAAGAGAAGCGATGGCTACAATCTGTTTCCCATATAATGAAGGTCAAATCTTTTGCAAAAAAATTATTATCTCTGATAATTCTATTATTACTTAACGTAAGAATTTTCTTTCTCACTCAAAATAATGTCATGAAACAAACTCAATCCAGTAGACAACTTGACTACATGGCTTTAAATCCACAAAACTGTGTAAGTCAGAGAACCACAAACCAGATTTCCTCTGGGATGTGCAATAATATCTGCCTTCTAGAATGGTCCAAAAAAGAGTTAGCAAAATGCGTCCTCAATCACTCTTTTCAGCAATTCAGTATAATGGGGATAGGTCACTGTCTTGCACATTCTCTAGAATAACATTGTTTCTTACCTCATTCCTGTTTTAAATTTATTTTTACTAAAATATGGTATATGCACAACAAAGCACAAGTTATAATTGTACATCTTCATGAATGCTCATGAATAAAACGCATCTATATAACCATCCCCAATTAACCAAGACATAGAT
This sequence comes from Mandrillus leucophaeus, assembly GCF_000951045.1. Taxonomy (NCBI): domain Eukaryota; kingdom Metazoa; phylum Chordata; class Mammalia; order Primates; family Cercopithecidae; genus Mandrillus; species Mandrillus leucophaeus. The sequence continues at coordinate 3,353,877 of NW_012101754.1, read as the reverse complement.
TATATCTAATACTTAGGTGGCCCTTTGTGCCCTCTTCTAGTCAATATCCCTCTGTTTGAGATTCACCAGCAGAGAGTAGTTTTGCTTGGGTTTGTTAATCATGCGAATACAATCCCACAGTATATGCTCTTTTGTATCTGGCTTCACCCATACTGGTGTGACAGTTGTAGACTGCTCATTCTCATTGTCATCACGCATCCCATAATGTAAATAGGCCATTATACTAACGGTGGGCATTTGGGCAGTTTCCAGTTTTTCGCCATCATGATTATCACCAATGTAAACATTCTAGTGTTTCTTTGGTATACATATGTATGGATTTCTCTAGTTTTATATCTAAGACTGAAAGTAATGGAAACTCAGATGCTTTAGGCAGAGCCATAGTGTTTGCCAGAGTAACTCAAAGTTGGTTTTACCAAACAGTATTTCAAGCTGCAGTATCAGAGACTTTCAGTTTTTCCACAGCCTTAACATTTTGTACTGTGCTTTTTCAAAAGAAGACATGTGCCCAGCCAATAAACATAGGAAAAAATGCTCACCACCACTAAGAATAAGAGAAATGAAAATCAAAAAGCAATTCCATTATTGGTTATACACCCAAAGTAATATACATCATTCTACCCCAAGGACACATGCGTTTGTATGTTCATCACAGCACTATTCACAATAGCAAATACACAGAATCAGTCTAAATGCCCATCAATGGCAGATAGCATAAAGAAAATGTGGTGCATATACAGTATAGAATGTTACACAGCCATAAAAAATAATGACACCATGATCTTTTCAGCCATGTTTACACTACAAGGCTACAGTAACCATAACAGCAAGGTACTGTAGATATATAGACCAATGGAACAGAACAGAGATCTCAGAAATAACACCACACATCTACAGCCATCTGATCTTTGACAAATCTGACAAAAACAAGCAATGGAGAAAGGATTCCCTATTTAATAAATGGTGCTGGGAAAACCAGCTAGCCGTATACAGAAAACAGAAACTGAACCCCTTCCTTACACCTTATACAAAAATTAACTCAAGATGGATTAAAGACTTAAATGTATAACCTTTGCGGAAATATGGATGGAGCTGGAGGCCATTATTCTAAGCAAACTAATACAGGAACAATGAAGCAAATACTGCATGTTCCCACTTGTAAGTGGGATCTAAACATCAAGTACATATGAACACACAGAAGGGCACAACAGACACCGAGGCCTATTTGAGGATGGAGGGTGGGAGAAGGGTGAAGATCCACAAACTGCCTATTGTGTACTATGCTTATTACCTGAGTGGCAAAATAATCTGTACAGCAAACCGCCACAACATGCAATTTACCTACATAAAAAACCTGCACATGTACTTCTGAACCTAAAATTAAAGTTAAGAATAATCCTAGTTCCTTTGATATAAAGTTGGAGAAATATACCTGCCTCAGAGGGTGGTTAAGACAGGTAAAAGAGATACGCTGTGACTGTTCTTGGCTTTTGGGTAACACTAGACAACGGTTGATTAAAGACATTTTCTCTTTTCTAGTTTCTCAGAATAAAAAACTATTGATGAGAAAATGTTTATATTTTCTTATTTTAAAAATATTGTTACATTTGTTGTTATTGTTACCATTTTTATTAGCTATTTGGTGTTGTATTATTGTGTAGGAATTTTAGTTTATAGATCAGCGATAAGGATCTACTTTCATATGTGTGTTGATTACATGCATATCTTTTCCAAAGTGTTCCTTTAAATCTTTTGATAATTTTCCATTAGGTTGTCTGCCTTTTAAAAAATTGTTTGTAAAATTTGCCTATGTGTTATGCGCATGTGCATTTGTTGAATAAATGCATTTTCATTCGCTGTATATTGATTCTCTAATCTGTCATTGCTTTGTAATGAACATACTTTTTGACTTTTATTATCGTTCGATTCATCAGGTCTTTCTTTGCAGTTAACGATTTTGACGTCCAATTGAAGAAATATTTGCTAGCTTCAGGACTGGAAAACCCACCCCATTTTTGTCATGGGTTTAACTTTCATGTAAGTAACTGTATGCCATTTTGAAATTATTGCCATGTGAGATTTGTAGCATATCTATGTGATTCACATGAAAGACCATACTTTCTCCACTGTGTTGAAGAGATAGCTTAAATAAAGCTCAGGTGAATCTTATCAATATATCTGAATGGTTTTGGTTCTGGGTTCTATTCTGTGTCTATGGTTTGCATCTGTTCTGTGTCTAGATCAGTTTGTGTATTCATGTTACAATATCACACTACCTAAATTATTATAAATGTAAAAATAACTTTTTATATCTGGAAGCATCCTACAGATTTGTTGTTCCATTTAGGAATTTCATGGCTATTTTTCACTCATTGCATTTGCATTCTGGAATCATCTTATTATATTCATTTATTTTCACATGTTGATGTTAATTTGATCAACTGAAACTAATAATAATCTTATTATTTTATTAAATTGATTATGTTGTTACTAAAGAGTAGTATTTCTATGAACTACAAAAATTAAGTGTTTTCATTTTAAATATTTTTATAATGTATGTACTTCTACATTTTCAAATGACCAATCCTAATTGCAGCATATCCATGTTTTTGAGTGGTTAAGACTAAAACTTCATATGTCAGATTCTTCCACCTTTGTAGAAAAAGGAATAGAAGGAAACTTCATCAACCTGATAAAGGCCATCTATGGCAAGTCCAAACATCTAGGGATGAAGTACTTAATGGTAAAAATCTGAAGGCTTTATTAAGGCAAGGAACAAGACAGGAATGCCTGTTCTCAACACTGTATGCAACATTGTATTGGAGGTTCTGGCCACGAAAATCAGGCAAGAAAAAGAAACAAAATTATTCAGATTTAAAGACAGAAGCAAAACTGACTATATTTCTCAGGATATGGTCTTGTATAAAGATAAACATAAAAAATCTACTAAAAATCTATTTTACTAATAGGTAAATTCAGGTAGATTGTAGAATGTAATATTAACATAAAATCAATGTTATTTCTATGCACTACATATAAACTATTTGAAAACAAAATTAAGAAATTATTTCACTTACTAAAACATTAGAAAGTACTCAGAAATAAATTTAACAACAGGTGTACAATTATTGTATACTGGAAACTACAATATATTCTTGAAAGGTATGCAATAATATTTCTCTACATGGAAAGAAAAGATATTTAATGTTCATGAATAGGAAGATTTAATATTGTCAAGTTAGTAGTAATCGCCAATGTGATCTATGATTCAGCGCAATTCCTTTCAAAATCACAGATTGCTCTTTTGCAGAAATTGAGAAGTTAAATCTAAAATACATGGAATTACAAGGGACCTGTAATAGCAAAATAATTTTAAAATAAAGAACAAATTTACAGGACTCACATTTCCTAATTTCAAATTTAATAATAAAAATACAATAATCAAGATCATGTGTTATTGCATAAAGTAAGACGTATAGATCAATAGAATAGAATGGAAAGTGCTGTAGTAAAACATAGCGTTTATGGTCAATTGGAGTTGACAGGGTACTAAGATAATTCAATTGGGAAAGCACAGACTTTTCAAAATTAGTGCCAACCAAATGGACATCCACATGAAAAGGAATGAATTTGGACCTCTACTTTACAAGATACACGAACTCGATTGAATATTGATCATAAACATGAATATGCAAGCTAAACTAAAAATCTTTTAGAAGAAAAGATAAAAATAAATCTTTATGAGCCTGAATTAGGCTAAGTTTCGTTAGATTTGATTCCAAAAGCACAAAAGCCAAATGATAAAATAGATAAACTGGGCTTCATCAAATTGAAAACTTCTGTATTGCAAATGATAATATCAAGAAAGTGAAATGACAACCATTATAATAGGAAAATATTTGCAAATATTATATCTGATAAGGGACTTGTATGCAGAATATGTAAAAGTTTTAGAACTCGATATCAAGAACAAATTACTCAATTAAAATAACATTTAAATAAATATCTCACCAAAGAAGATATGTAAATGACTAATAAGCACATGAAAATTGGTTTAACATCATTAGCTAGTACAAAAATATAAATCAAAATCACAATGTGATATAACTTTATAGTCCATTGGATGGATAAAATATTTTTTTTGAAAATGGACAATAAAAAGTATTGACTAATGTGAAGAAATTAGAAACCTTATAAAATGCTGTTAGGAATGTTAAGTGCTGAAGTCACTTTGGAAAATATCTGGGCAATTTCTCAGAGTAATAAATACAGTCATTATATATATAACCCAGCAATTTCATTTGAAGATATCCATCAATAAAAAAACATATCCACACAAAAACATGTATGCATGTTCATAGCATCATTATTCATGATAACCCCAAAAGTGGAAGTAAATAAATATACATTACGGTCAAATTAACAAAGCATGAGAGATTTACACTACAGAATATTATGACATATGGATCCTTGTGACAATGTGGATAAACTTTGAGAACATTGTGCAAGGAGAAATAAGGCAGTTTCAAAGAACACATGTTGTATGATTCACTTGTATGAAATGTCTAATATATGCAAATCTACAGAGATAGAAAGAAGACTGGTGGTTATAGGTCTGGGGATCAGGCTTGGGGTTGTGGACTGACTACTAGTAAGCACAGAATTCCATTTTACAGCGAGGGAAATCTTCTAAAATGATATTGTAATCGCATTGCACAACTCAATTAATATACTAAAAACTTTGCATTATACACTATAATTGGGTAAATTTTATGGAATGCGAATTGTATCTCAATAAAGTCAATACAAATGTTAAAGCAAAAACTGCTAGAAATGCATAGAAAAATCAAAAATTCGTGATAATTCCTAAAGATTTTAACATTCCTTCACAATAATTGGTATAACAAACTAATAATGAATCATTAAAAATATAAAAGACTGAAAATACTCTCAATCAATTTGACCTCATTAGTATTTATTAAAAAATGCTATAGCAACACTCCAGCTCATACTTTTTTTCAAGAAAATACAATGTATTTACTAATATAACTCACATTCAAGGTTATAAAACAAGTTTCAATATATTTAACAGCATTCACATGATAGTAAGCATGTATGCAGAATGCAGTAGATTGAAATTAGAAATCAAAGACATAAAGATAAAAGTTTATAAGTATTTGGAATATAAATTGCACTCTTCTATCTAAACACACCATTGATCTACAAAGAAAGAAGAAGTTAAATTAGAAATTGTTTTGAATGGATTCAGAATAAAAATACATATATCAAAATTGTCCTGTTTCAGTAAGTATTACCTAAAAGGAAACATATCACTATTGACTTTGTAAGAATAGAAAAAAATGATCTCACATCAATGTTTCACTTTCAGAAAGTAGAAAAGAAAAAAGTATATTAAGCTTAAATAAAATAGAATAAATGAAATAACACTCAGTGTAGAAAGAACAACTTTATGCAAACACATCTGACAACTTCAATTAAAAGGGTGGATTGGTGTATGACAAAAACTACCAAAGTTCACTCAAGAAATAAATAACCAGAATATCTCTATGTCTACTAAAGTAATTGAAGTTTTAATTAAAACTATTCTCACAAAGGAAACTCTTTCCCATATTACTTCACTGGTGAATCAACCAATCATTTAAGAAAGAAATAATATCAATTCTACACAAATTCTTCTGAAAAATGTGAAAGGAGGCATACTCTCCGACCCACCTTGTGTGTCCAGCATTCACCTGGCACTAGTTATTATAAGGAAAAAAATCTGATACTAATATTCATGAATATAGTCATATGTATTATGAATATATGACTTTTACCAATGCATACTTTTAATATGTAAAATTCACAGTTCGTGACCAAATAGATTTTATCTAGGATTCCAAGGTTGCTTTAACAGTTAAAAACAAATCAGCATTAGTATATTCATGAATTGAAAGAAAAAAATATGATTTTCCCAGTAGACACAGAAGAAACATTGATATAATTCACTAAAACGGATAAACCTCTCTCACTAAACTAAAAGTAGGAAAGGGAACTTTCTCTGACCGAGACCATCTATGAAAATTTTATGCTAACATCATACTGAGTGACAAACTACATGTTTTCTCACTAAAATCAGGAACAAGGTAAGAATATCAGTTTTCTCTAATTCTCTTTAATGTTTTACTGGAAGATGTAACCAACAGAATAAGGCAAGAAAAGGAAATAAAAGAAATCTGCTGTGGGCTGGATGTTTGTTACCCCCAAATATTGTATGTTGAAATCCCAAGGTGATGATATTAGAAGATGGGGGCTTTTAGGAGGTGATTAGGCTCCACTCTCATAAACAGGATTAGTGTCTTACAAAAGGGACCCTTTGAGAGATCCCCTACCCTTTCTACCATGTGAAGAAAGAGTGAAAAGGCCTAATCTGTGAACCAGGAAGGAGGTCTTCCTGAACCTGCTGGAGTCTTGCTCTTGGACTTCTTAACCTCTAGAACTATCGCAAAAAATTTCTGTTGTTCACAGTTGCCCAGTTCATGGTATTGTGTAATAGCAGCCTAAATGGAATAAGACAAGATACAAATTGGAGAGGAAAAATATATACCTTTTTTTTTCCAGAGGATATTACCATCTACATTACAAATCATATGGAATGTACATAAAAAGCTGCTAAATTAAATAAATGAGTTTAGCAATGAAATCTACATGGATATAAAATTAATATATACAGGAAATTATTTCTATATACTAGAAGAGAACAATGAGAAACAGCATTTTTAAACACCATGTGTAAAAGCATCCAAAACATGAACTATGTAAGGATTAATCTGAAAAATATATGTAAAAGGTCCACGATGCAAACCAAAAACATTGCTGAGATAAATTAATGAAGACTTAAGTAAATGGAGAAGTGTTTTGTGTTCATAGGTCAGAAGGCACAGTATTGCTAAAACACCAATTTTCTACAGATTTATTTGTAGATTTCTCTTAGTGCCAATCAAAATTCCAGCAGGTTTCTTTAAAAATCAATCTGGCAGATACATTTGCCTTGAGCACAAACAAGGCATAGCTAATTACTGATACAGTTGCCAAAAAGGGATTCTGACAGTCATGATACCTGAGCAAATTCCTCCACCAAGTAACAAATCAAACAGAGGTTATTAAGAGTCTTGGACACTGGCAGCTGGGAAGATGGGCTAGAGAAAGTGTCTGCTTGCTCATTTTCCTTTACAGGGAGAGAAATGTTCTAACATCATCTCAGACAGCTGAGTGACTTAGGTATGCTCATACTGCTTCACTAAATGTTCAAAAATATGTTTTCTACAAATGTTTCCAAGAGAACTTGAAAAATTCAACTGTTAGTTTACCTATAAAACCTCTGCTTCAATTCTTGGCATCTACAAGATTTACTAGCAATGTGTCCTTTGCCTAAATCACATACATTTAAGTCACACTTTAATCATCCACTTTTCCTATGGAAGAAAGTATGAAATTTAAAATATACAAGGCATAATAAGACTCAAAATGTTTATTATTGCAAGATCTCCTCTTTATGTGTCAAATCCAGAAAATCATGAACCATCTGCAGAAAATTAGAAATTATGGTGCTCCATGCAAATAATTATATAAGCATGTTTGTGTAATTTAATAAGAAATGATTTCTACACATCAAAGAAAACAAACAACAGACTGAAAAGACAACCTATGCAATGGGAGAAAATATTT
>NW_012101754.1:3341865-3344898 GCF_000951045.1 Mandrillus leucophaeus | reverse complement strand
ATCAATCATCTTTCTTATATTATTAAGCTGTATCTGTATACTCAATGACTCAAGGAATAATAAAAGTATCATAATACAAATATTATAAAAATATAGTCCTGGTAGGATATGAAGGAAGAAACAGAAAAAAATCCACCTATTCTGGTCTGTTAGAGTAGCAGTCCCCAAACTTTTTGGCACCAGGGACTGGTTTCATGCAAGACAATTTTTTCATGGACCTGGGGGTGGGTGGGGGATGGTTTCAGGATGATTCGAGAACAATACATTCATTGTGCACTTTGTTTCTATTATTATTACGCTGTAATATATAATGAAATAATTATACAACTTACTGTAATGTACAATCAGTGGGAGCCCCGAGTTTGTTTTTCTGCCACTAGCTGGTGCTACCTGGAGGTGATGGGAGACAGTGACACCTACAGTGTGTTGTTGATGTCCAGTCTACTTCATAATCTTGTTTTGGTGGTTGCTGTCACTGCAGAAAACCCTGTTTCACAAAGATAGGATGTTAGGAACGGAAGCAGGCTTTTCAGTGCTTTTGTGTCAATCTCAGAATATTCCACCTTGACTTTAACCCAGAGCATATGGAGATTTCAAATTGTCTCAAACAAACTTTTAAGGCCACCAGATGCAGCTGTAGAATTGAAGTACATCAGCTCACTTGCCACTATAAAGCCTGCCAGAAGATGCAGCTCATTTGTCACTCTCCACTGAGAGAGTTTTGGTGAGTCTGCAAGCGGTTGATTTATTATGGTCTCTGTGCAGTCAAACCATTCTACTAATGTTAATCTGGATTTACCACCACTTCCTAGCACCAGCGTCATTGCCTCAGCTTCACTTCAAACCATCAGGCATTTGAATCTCATAAAGAGTGCACAACCTAGACCTCTCACATGTACAGTTCACAATAGGGCTCACGCTCCAATGAGAATCTAACGCTGCTGCTGATCTGACAGCGGGTAGAGCTCAGGTGGTAATGTGAGCGATGAGGAGTGGCTGTAAATACAGATGATGCTTCGCTCACTTGCCCACCACTCACCTCCTGCTGTGCAGCCCAGTTCCTAACAGGCCATGGACCAGTACTGGGGGTTAGGGAAGAGTGCAGAAAGCAAAAAAAGACTCAGAAGAAAGCGCTGAAATCTGAGTAGGTGGAATACAGAAACATGCAAATAAGCATGAAATAACCTGAGAAAGCATTTTTTGTTTTACCAACTCTCCAGTTGAAGTCTCATATTCAGTCATGTCCAGTATGATACGTGGTAACAGTATAGCAAAAGAGAGAATTTACTAGGTAAATGATGATGGAATCATACTAAAACTTGTTCTTAGCATTCAGGAAATCAAGAAGATTTTGTGTGCTCTAGTGAGGCACATGCAGCTTTTAAAGGATCATTCAACTGGCAGAGATTGCAGATTGAATTGTATTTGGTTAACTTTCAGCAGCAGTGGTTTCTAAGCCACAGCAAGAGATGGATGAATGCATTAATCTCAGTTGATGACAGTACAGAGACCAATCAACCTGACATCCATTCTATGGCAAGGACCAGCCAAAAACGAGAGAGCTGAGACCAGTTAACTTTATGTTTTTGCCAGGAAATATAATCAGGTTTTCCCTGCTTCACCTTGAATATGAGAAAATGTAAAAACTTCTTATCTACAAGTTGAACATAGAATGAGCTGAAAATTTAACCAAACGAGGCTTTTTAACAAGATAAAACCAAGATAAAATTAAAGGATAAATCTAAACTTCCCTTCTACTTAAATGAAGTGGGAACTTATAAGGGAGATTAAATAACTTCCAGAAAAGAAAGAAAAAATAATGTCAACTTTGCATATAAGATTTCTGTAATTAAATTTTTGACCTTGACTACATTATGATTTGTATAAATCTGAGTTAAAAGTTTAAACAAATGACTTTTTCTCTAAGTTTACAATATTTAAAAGATCACAAAGATATAGAAGAGAGAAAGTCTAAATGTATCTCTTGTCTCTCCTTTTTTATTAATCTATAGTTTAAAATTAGAGCAACAGAAATGACACAAATTTAGACATAATCATAAAGAAAGTAACAAGTAGTTCCTTGTATTTGGTCAAAAGTTAGTTGGTCGAAAGTAGATGGGTTCAATGTTGGAGTTTACACTAAATTTAGCTTGTTATCTAGGGAATCAATCTTGAATCTTAGGAGAGTGAAACTCAGTTTCCATGTAGTACACACATATTTTCATAATGAACATCAATCTAGGTTGATCGTCCAAATCACATCTTAAATGTAATGCTTATTTCACTTTATTTTAATCATCCTCCTAGACAAATTTAATGTTTTTCCCCAAATGAAATAAAACCAGTTCTCATAAAAAAGTACAAAAGGGAAAACTAACTAAAATTGCTCATAATTTACTAGTGAGTCTTAGAGTCTGCTATGTGATGCAATAAATTACCCTAGAAACAAAGGCTTAATTTACATTAAAAATGCCAGCACGGCATAAGAAATGCAATGATTACCTTATGTATTATGGTTACATAACTAAAATAAACTATTAAATGAAAATAATTCACTTAAATACTAACAGTGAGCCTATGAATAACAATCACTGCCCTTAAGTTGTTTATTAAGAAATGAGTCTTTAGAAGCTCAAAAGTAGGTGGGAAGGAGGCCAGAATTTTGATAAGTAACTATCACTGTAATAATTCTTCCTCCGTTAGGAGCGCAACTACAAACTTGACAGACTTACAACTCATCTGTTTTAATGCTATGTACTGACAACCTGAGAAATTCTCTCCTGAGACGGTTCAGGTGCTAATCTGTCATAAAGTTCATTCTTACATTTTATCGTCCATTAGATGATGGAGATAGAGTTTGACCTAAGAATATTGTTTGTGTTGAGATTTATAAACACAAAGGCGAATGTGCAAATGTCTCCTCTATCTATTAGCACCATATTGATATGATTACGGAAGACAAACAATGTCATACAGAAATTCATTAGATGTTTGGTATTTTTGAACTTGTAATTACTGTAGTAAAGGTTACTA
>NW_012101754.1:3338942-3341310 GCF_000951045.1 Mandrillus leucophaeus | reverse complement strand
TACATTTTCCTCAAAGTCATAAAGTTCATACAAACCCATAGTAACTAATGAAGACCATGTTCTCTGTTTATATCGATAATTCCCAAATTAATCAAACAAAACACACTAACAAGCAAAAAGATAACCAATGATATGTATAATTCCTTTCCTTTACAGATTCTTTTGTATCTGCCTTCACCATGCGATGAAACACATTTTTACAGGCTTATATCAAATTCCATAGTCCTGGACCCTGAAAATGGTATTTAAAAACGAAAACAAATGTACAATTCTGATATTTAGTTGTATGAGATAGTGTTTCAAAAATAATGAAAAATATATTTTATGCATCCAGAATTAAAGTTTATAGTACACTTATTATTTCTCTCATTGAATCTATTATCATAGAGAATCTGTCTTTAAAACCAAATACTGATTGTATATTAAGCAACAGGCAGAAGCCAACAACCCTTTATAAATAAACATTTTTAATTATGTTTTTATATTTATTTCCTTTACATCTTCAAAATCCGATTTAAAAAGCACACAAAAATAATAAAAAAGCCAACTGACTCCAGATTAATCTCTTGGCTTATGAAGTGAAAATTACCCATAAATCAATAATATGACTAACTTTTATGGCTTCTTAATAAGAAAAAAGGAAGAGAGAACTCTCAATGTTATGCCACTTGAAATTAAGTTGTTATTCTTCCCATTTAATGGTTTTTGCTATTCTGAACCAAATTTCATCCTACATAGAGTAATAAAATATTTTATTTTTCTGATTAAAATATCTTTTTCTTCTAGGTAATAATTTTGGTAACCTGGATTTATTCAATCAATGTGTCTACAAGAATTGGATTTGAATATATTTTATAGATTTGGAAGATTTAATGTCGGCATCACATACACAGAGACCAGATTAAGTCTTGCCACTTTTCATGTCTTTATTTTCTTCAGAATCAATTATGTAGTTTATGGAATAAATTTCAATTCATATCAGCAATAAAAGAGGTCAAACTGTCAGCTATATAAATCCAGTGAGTGAGGTTAACTAGGTCATTAAAAATAAATGCTGAAGTGTTTATTTCTCTGTCAGCTCTACCACCAGATAATTTTTTTTCCTACTTTGCCTGTTTTATTACCAGATTTTTCAGAAACCAAAAGTTATAAATAATTTTTAAAGAAAAAACAAACAAGAAAACTCAACTGCTAACTGTAGTGTTTGTGGATATAGCAAAACGAGCTGAGGGGCGATAGGATATTTGACATAAGGAAACAAAAATGCCTTTATTGGCATACATACACACTTATTAAAAAATAAAGCTGCCAGGATCCATATATTATCTCATAATTAATTTTGTACTCCAATATCTATACTCTATAGAGCTCAAATTGTTCTTGAAGATTGTAAATGTCAACAGTTATTTAAATACAAAATGGTTATTAAAGATACAAAAGTATTAGATCTCAATTTCATGCCATAAATATCTTCGAATTATAAAATTGTGCAGTTGAACTGTATCTTAGGAGATTATAGTGAAATATTAATTCTACAGATGAGGCACCTACTATACAGAGGAAATAAGTGACTGATCTTTGTGATAAGTGATACTTTGACATCTAAATAGTCCGTCACTTTAAACAAATTTTTAATGGAAGCATTCTATTTTTTAAAGATATAGCATTTGCGTTATACAGATTTTTTTCTTGTGTCTAATGCTACTCTCCCCACATTCTAGTTTTTTTTTTTCTCCAATACTTGAGTGGCCACTTGTTGCTTATCAAACATCTTTATGCTGCTTCCACTTTTAAGATGGAGGTCATTGAAAGATGTCAAGATGGAGGTCATTGAAAGATGTCAAGATGGAGGTCATTGGAAGATGTCCGCTCCTCTGAATCACTCCATGGAGCAGGCCCTAGGGAGTCATCCAGCTCTCTTCAGATGTTGTATGAGTCAAAACTAAAAATGCTACATTTCTGTGGTGTGCTTATTAAATAGATAATAATGCACAACTTATGCCATCCAGACTAATGCATTCTACAAAGACGTCCCATGAACTTTCTACTCTTTTGAATTTCTATATTATTATTTACTGGCCTTTTACCCTCAAACATCTTCCTAGTGTAGTTCACTTTGCTATTTTCAATGTTGCCTAATCTCACCCACCTTCCATTTATCAATTTCTTCTCAAAAGGCTTTTTGTTTTATTGAAATTGTTTTTATTCAAACATATCTCATAATTATAAAATTACCTTGCAAGACCACTTGAGCACTTTCCAATTATTAGCTTCATCACATGGCATCTGTTTGAATTGTTATTTCGGTGTCTATAGGTACTCCATCTTTGTCTTTTTTTTTTTTTTTTTTTTTTTTTTTTTTTTTTTT
>NW_012101754.1:3332409-3338802 GCF_000951045.1 Mandrillus leucophaeus | reverse complement strand
TTTTTTTTTTTTTTTTTTTGTATTTTTAGTAGAGACGGCGTTTCGCTGTGTTAGCCAGGATGTTCTCAATCTCCTGAACTCGTGATCCGCCCACCTCGGCCTCCCAAAGTGCTAGGATTACAGGCATGAGCCACCACGCCCGGCCTGTCCTTTTAACAGGGAAATATGCAAGCCTTTCCTCAAAGACGTGCTATCAACTTTCCTTTCTCTGTTTCTTTGTAAATATGATACATTTCAGTTATTATCTATATATCTATAGCTTTATTCTCGAGTTTTAAAACCACATTTAAAGTAAAATGTGAAAAGCTTCACTAGAATATTTGATCATCATCTCAAACTCAAATGCTAGCACTAGCTTTGTCATTTTTTTCTACCATTTTTTTTTACAAACCTGTGTTTTGAAGGAATTGGCATCTATGAAGCCATGTAGACTATAGAACCAGAATAAGTTACATCAACTTCTTCTCTTTTGACCTCCATATGCCATCAATAACCTACACCCCATTAGTTCTCCTTCCATACTACTGCTTACTATGTCAGTTTCAGCTTTCTCCCATCCCACTCAGCCAAGGCAATGGTAGTAGCTCCACTGAGATCATGAGAGTTTGAACTAAAGTAGAGAATAATATTAGATACAAGAGCTGGGTACATTTTAAAGTAGTTATGATCCCATAAATTCAGAACACATTGAATCTGAATAATGCCCCAGTCACCAGAAAACCATAGTCTTCACCAACCTCCTTGCCTTTGATAGAATCTGTGTTTTACTTTTCTGAATATAAACCTAATTTTTTACAAGATTATTCACTAAGGTCTAAAACCTCTTTCCAGCTCCTTCAATCCTCTCTGCCTGCTAAAGGAAAGCATGGGCTGATTTTGTTCTTTGTTTTGCTAGCTGTTGGCATTCTAATTCAAATGGAGGCCTTACTCTGTTCACCTCACTGAATTAAAAAATCACTGTCCTCTTTGTGTGTATGTGTGTGTGTTTGTGTGTGCGCCGCTATTTTTCAGAGCTTAATCATCTCTCACAAGGTTGCAACAATAACTTCTTAGTTTCATATTTTACCGATTGAAATTCAATACTACCAGCTACAATACTTTTAAAGCTTATGATTGTATCTTTCCTGTGATCCACACTACCACTTAGATCCTTAATATAATGTTTAAGTAATCAATATAATAGTTAAGAGACTTCCCATTCTGTCTCAGACCTAAATTCTAAATTACATGTATGTATAATTATATATGCATTCTTTGTTTCAGTTTTATATATAAGAGGATGACTACATCATATAAATTATTATAAAGATTGGGAAACTATTAAGAGAGACAAGAAGTAAAAGATAAAGGCAATAAGCAGAAATTAAATGTTTTCTTTTGTTTTTTGCTTTTATTTTGGGTTTCGGGGGAACACGTTCCGGTTTGTTACATGGGCACATTGTGTGTTACAGTGTTTTGGTGTGCAGATCATTTCAATACCCAGGAAATAAGCATAGTACCCAACAGGTAGTTTTGCAATCTTCTCTTAGCTCCTACCTTTCACCCTCAAGTAGGCCCTGGTGTCTGTTGTTCCCTTCTCAGTACCCATGTGTACTCAGTGTTCAGTTCCCACTTACAAGTGAGAACACGTGGTATTTGCTATTCTGTCCCTGCATTCATTCACTTAGGATAATGGCCCCCAAATCCATCCATGTTGCTGTAAAGGACATGCTCTTGTTCATTTTTATAGCTGCATAGTATTCCGTGATGTATATGTACCACATTTTCTTTATCCAGATTACCACTGATGGTCATTCAGTTTGATTACATGTTTCTATTATTGTAAATAGTGCTAAGATGAACATAAGTGTGCATGTGTCTTTATGGTAGAACACATACATCAAATACTTTCTAGGCAAACTGGGATATATGGTCAGCCTGACACATAGCTTTTACCTTGTCTTGCAATGGAATAATTCTCATTTGAATACTATTTATTCTTCAAATTATAATGCAAATATTACTTTCCTTCTATTTTTTCATCCTCTAAGCATTAATTCATTAATTAGACTTTTTCAGGTTGCAAATAAGAGTCACTAAACTCAAATCAATTTATTGCCAAATCCTCAGATGAAACTAGACTCAAGCATGCATGACTGAATCGCGGACCCACCTCACCAACCTGTAGCCTCTTTCTGTTTTACTGTGGATTTTTTTTAATGCAGCAAGTGGAGGAGGAATATGGTGTCAGAGCAGAATTAGCTAAAGTTATCACAAATAGAAATCCAGGAGAAAAGAAGGATGATCCTTCTCTCAACATCACTATAAAATGCTGCAAGGAAGGGATTTTACTGACTTGACTTTGCCCTTCATTATTTCCATTCTAATTACAGTGGCTTGGAGGCTTGAGTCATATTTCTGTACACCCTTATGTACAGAAGGACAAGGTGTCACCATAATTGCCATCCATCAGAGCTACACCCACAAAGGCTTTCACCAGAAAAAGGGAAAGAAATTTCAGACAAACAAAATAAAAGGAGTTCACCGAAGCAAGTAGCTATGTGGTTGTAACAAAGACATCTTTGTGTTTAAAAGCGTGTTTGAATCTTCACTCTATAACTTGCCAGCCAACTCGCTCATCTTGAACTTTCTTATCTATAAAGTCCATTGTTTGGGAGATATGAGATCATTTCTGTAAACAACTTACATGGTTGCTGTCAGAGTTTAAGCACTTCATAATTACTAATATCAATATCACTGCTTCCTCTTTTCTCTTGGTGTCTCATTGAGTGTATTGTGCTTTCTCCTTTTTAATAAAGGTGTCTTTTATCTATACATGTCTTATGTCTTTCCTTAGACTAAGTTTGCTGCAGTCTATGTCCCTATCTTCTTTGTCTTCTTATCCCCGCAATACCTAGCGTGACACCCTGAACAAATGAAGCACTTTGTCTGTATCTCTTGATCGTACAGTACTTCGTGTTTTCGTATAGCAGACATTAAGGGTGTTCATCTTTACCCAGAGCTCCTTAAAGCCAAGCTCTTGCTTCATTCTTTTAATGTCTCAAAAGAGTTCAGGCAGTGTTCTCCACACCATAAATATATAACACACTTTTGAATGAACTCAGTGGAAAATCTGATGGATGTAACATTGCGGGTGATCCAATGATCATGTGCTCTCCTACCGAAGCCTTGTCAGAGCATGCCTCATCTATGTTTACATAGGGTGTATCCTGTCTAACAGCCTCTGGTGTGTGGCTATTGGTTCCATGCCCTCTAGATGACATTAGCATGCCCTTGAGAATGCAAGAGAGCTTTATGTTAAGATCATCACAAACCTAAGGTCATTTAAGTAATTAAAAAAAAAAAAAGACCAACAACTATATGTTTGAATTTTTAGTTAGGAAAATTTTTACAAGAATTTTCATATTTAAAACCTCCTGCTTTCTGTTCCCATAACCGTAAAGCTGCTAACACTCTCCCAATTTTGATGTGTTTAAAGGGAAAAAAAGGGGGTGAAGAGTTCATGCCGTCATTTTTATATGCCACAAATAAAATAACTCTGCTTCTCTTTCGGCACATGCAGAAGTCTGAAAAGCCTCTCAGATTCCTGACAGAACTGTCATTGTTTACCATTAGCACTGTCATATTTGTGTGCCTTGTCATTCTCTACAGCGGAGCACGGGCTGGCACCGGGCCTGATGCTGACTTGCACAAGGGAAGCCTCCTGTCTCTGACTTCCCCAGGATAATTCCTGGGGAAAGTGTGCTCCCTAGTGTTAAGAGCGGTTTAATGGCTGGAGGGTTTCAGCTGGCTGACCAGGCAGAGAAGGCGGGTGAATCACCTTTCGGCACTCTCTACTTAAGAGTTTGTGTAGTCGTCGGGTGGTCCAACCTTCTAACTCGTTGTATCGCAGATTTGACATTCCAGTGCAAACGAAAAACAGAAACACGATTTTCACATGCTGTCCAGAGATCGTCTGGATATCAGATAATTCGATTTTCAAGTAAGTTGACACCTTTGTGGAAATCATTAATTATCCTGTTTATGACCAAAAAATAAAATCCCAATTTCTTATCTGCATTTCTTACCTGTTTTAAAATTGGATCTAAAGTGTGGAAGTAAAAGATTCTTCTGTTTATTTTTCATTTGAAATCAGTATTTTCCTTTTCATGTATTATGACTTTTTATAAATAATTTATTTTACTTATATCAAAATGAAAGAGTTAACAATTGATAAAGAAATTAACCTCTAAGAGGCAAAAGTTAGGTGTATACCCCACTATTTTTCTATTTTCTAGTTAATAGCTATTTAATTCAAAGTATTTTCATTTGAGGATTTGCTTTGCTAGAATAACTACAGAATATAGCTCCTAGAAGTACATTTTTGTCTTTTTATTTCAAAAAAAGTCTGCCTAATGTTTTGGATTTTTAAAATTTAAAAAATGTGTTGGAGTTTTTTTATGCACCTGCATATATGCATTTTGCTTACAGAGCAGTTTGATGAGAGAGGACCGGTTTAACATGTCTAAAATAAACACTTTAACATTACTTTGCTAGTATTGGTACCTCAAAAACAAATACAACCCAAAACAATCTTAATAAATGTGCTAGAGACATATATTTTAATATTACTGTTGGTCAACTGTTAAGTAGTTTAATGATTTGATAGTCATCGTGTAAAATGTTAGTTGTAAAATGGTAATGTTATTACCTCAAGATTGTCATGCCTCAAGATTCTTTAGTAATCTGTTTCTTCCAGGATATGCACTATATGTTACTTCATGAAATATGAAAATAGATGTTACTTTAAGTACTTATGAATGAATATTAGAAATATTATTGTTATAAAATTAGGGTAAAAAATACTGTTATATGTTAAATAAATGTTTTCTAGGGATGTAATATAACTCCTGCCATCCAAAGAATCTGAGGATGTTAAATAGCCTCAAGAATAGTCCAGTGTTTTGGAGAATCAGGTGTTGAAAATTATAGAAGTTGGAACAACACTAGAATAAGAACATTTTACCGAGTTTTTACGATAAATCCTACTTTGTGCAAGGGCCCTGGAAAAAGATAGGATAAATAAATACGTGTGAAATTTTCTACACTTACACCTGAACAAGGCAAAAATACAAAAATGAATAACATTTACTTGGTAAATACTAGAATGGGATAACAGGAGAGTGCCTGCAATTTCCATCCTTAACTTTCAGAGTTATTTATCTTGTTATCGATAAAACTTCTCCAATCTTAGGGATCTGCAGTACCATCTCAACACTTCTTACAAAACCTATGTATTTTACAACAGTGTGAGTATATATTAGGTGAAAATAACCAATTAAAAAAAAATAGAATCTTTGTTTTTTAATTATTACCTATGAGAGAGAATCGTAATCCTGTTTTAGATATCAAAGTGAGGTAACTTTTGCGTTTAGAACTTTGTTAGACACTTGTCTTTCTACAAGAAGGTATTGAATCCAATGATGTTTTAGCCATAGCTCAGTCGTAGGGATCTGTGATGTGTAAGTTAACGTTTAAAATAAGGGAAACATATAGAAAATACTAAAAGTAGTGAATAAAATATTTGTTCATTTCCAAAAGATGCAAATTATGTTACTTGCAATCAGTGTCTGGCCCTTGTTCCCACCTTCTTCTTAACATGTTGCTTCAATAAGTTGATTGGTGAGGATACTTAAAAATTAGACTTCATAGAAATAGTTTTTTTCGTAAATATATAGTTATTTTGGTATCATATGTTTAGCCTCTTTCTAAAATTTATTTTTTGATACTTGGGGGAGAAATAGGGAGTTATTAATCAACAGGCATAAATTTTAGCCAAGCAAAATAAAACAGCTGTAGCGATCTGCTCTATAACATTGTACCTACAGTCAACAAGCATATGTTGTCCACTTAAAATGTGTTAGATCTCACAGTAACTGTTCTTAACACAATCAAGTAAAAATTCTGAAAGAATAAGTGAATACATAAATAATAAAAATAAATACAATATTTTAGTTTTGGGCACTTAATAAATGAGAGCCCTATTTGTCAATTAGAGATCATCACAAGTTAGACAGATGACAGTAATCACAAGTTACACTTTTTTATGACCCACAAAGTCTATGTTGTAGAAGGTGAATTTTCCAATACCCACCCTAAGAATTAGATACTTTCCGGCCAGGTGCTGTGACTCACGCCTGTAATCCCAGCACTTTGGGAGGCCGAGGCGGGCGGATTATGAGGTCAGGAGTTCGAGACCAGCCTGGCCAATATGGTGAAACCCTGTCTCTACCAAAAATACAAAAACATTATCTGGACTTGGTGGCGCGCGCCTGTAGTCCCAGCTACTCAGGAGGCTGAGGCAGGAGAATCGCTTGAACCCAGGAGGCAGAGGTTGCAGTGAGCCGAGATCAC
>NW_012101754.1:3325903-3331504 GCF_000951045.1 Mandrillus leucophaeus | reverse complement strand
TTTTTTTTTTTTTTTTTGCTCTAGAAAATCGCAGTTATTAATGTAAACTATTTCAATTCTGTAAGAAAATCAGGGAGGACTTATACTTGCCAAAGATAGTATTCTAAAACAAATTAATTACCTAAATATTAGAGAGCTACTTTGATTCTAACGGTGTTACTTTGATTCTAACGGTATGAAAATTTAAATGGCATAATATGCAAGTAAAATAGAATTGGTTTCTTTGTGTTCTGATTTCAGCTTCATTTTTTAAATGTAGTATTTGATCTTTACATTATTTTTCTAGAAATGTAGTGAAATTAATGTTTTCATTTGCATAGGTACTACAATGCCATATGAAAAGATATGATATCTTTTTCGTCCAATATTTCAAATGACATACATTACAATTCAACTATAGATATTAAATCACATTAAAATCTACATAAGAATATCAACAATTGGTCTACATTTTATATCATATCCACATGATACCATAAATATTTTTGTCGAAAGTGAAGCTGAAACTGCTTAAGTATTTTCTGTCTGCGAAAGATAGCTCTTAGAATTAGGCAATAGTCTATGCTACAGACATGGATCAATTGGCTCTCCACCTGTGGATGAGAGACAGCCTGCAGATTATGAACAAGGCTGAACGTGTCACTTTTAAAATGTGAGAGGATACAAAACTGGAAGGCATAAGCAATATAACTGTTGATGACAAAATTGAGATTCAGGTTATCTCGAAAGACTGGAATGCTGGGTGAATACCAAGAACGTGGAATTTGATAAAAATTAATCTCAAGGCATGCTTTAGATTACAAAAAAAAAAAGAAAAAGAGAGAGAGAAAAAGAAATGTAAAGTAGTAAATACTGCAGACAGTAGTTTATGGTTATCAGACCTGACTTGGCTGTAACTCAATAATCACCAACAGTGCCAAGAAGCTGCTCAAAAGAAAAGCATATGTTGCCTTAATAAAAGTTGAGTGTACATAAATGTGAAAACCATAGCCTTTTCTTGGAATGTTAAGTGTAAATATCTGAAATGCTGGGCTTGATATGTCAACAGGAGACTGATGGATAAAAATATAATTTTATATAAAAAACAACTGGACATATTAGATTGTTAACTTGGAAGAAAGACCATATTCAAAGAAGAAAACATAGTGACTAATTTCAAATATTTAAAGGCTTCCCTGTGGAAACAAAGGAATATCTTTGTTCTAACACTTCAAAGAACGGGGTTAAAAAATAGACTCACCACAAAGTAAATGCACAATTGACAATCGTGAATGAATTAAAAACCAAACAAAATATTTTGTCAGTTTTCTAGCTATTAAACTAAGAAACAGGCATCCTACTAAGGTAATGAATGTAATTCACAGAGAGCATTCACGTATAAGTTTCATCCATGTTTCAAATTTCATTGATTTGGTCAATGGGTTATTCTAATATCCTCCCTTATTTCTTCTGAGATTCTATTCACTTTTATAATCATTTCATTTTTTCCTTGAAAATTAGCTCTATATGAATTTATGTTTATTTCAATTTCTTGAAGAGTCT
The DNA here is from genome assembly GCF_000951045.1 of Mandrillus leucophaeus. Taxonomy (NCBI): domain Eukaryota; kingdom Metazoa; phylum Chordata; class Mammalia; order Primates; family Cercopithecidae; genus Mandrillus; species Mandrillus leucophaeus. Next base: position 3,329,962 of record NW_012101754.1, on the reverse strand, counting down.
CAAGAAGATTGCTTAATATTGAGAAAATAATTAACTCTCCAATAAAAGATTCTTAGGGATTAGTAATTTTACAACAGCTAAGACCAATTAATTAACAATCTAGTAGCTTTATTATAAAACATGCACAGTCTAGAAAAAGAGATGTTCCCTTGTCACCCATCACATTTATGTCTCTGCATGGAGTGATCCATTTCACGTGGAAATCTCTTGATTTGGGTGTGTGTTTGGGGGTGGGGATTACAGCCAAAATGGCAAAAATTCTTAAAATCTTTGACCAGCATGGTTTTCTTCTCATGAGCCACAGTTGACCAATGCTTCATTTGCAATGTTTCTTTAAAATTTCTCTTCTTTCTTCAAGGTCTAGTATTCTGCTGTAACAAAGGTTATGAGGGCAAGTTTCTATTTCTCTCTTCGTTAAGAGAATAAATTATCTCCACTTTTGGTAAAAATGCACACAGACAGCAGCAAATGAGGAAGAGTTTAAAGCTAGAAAGATAAAGAGTATGTTTATACATTTGGCATAAAATCTTTTAAGATTTTTAAACTGTTAATACTTAAATATTCATAATAGATTACACTATTTCTGCAGTGATGCTAATTGATTATTAAAATGACTTAAACCATTGATTTGAATGTGCTAAGTTTGAAGTATTTTTTGGACATCCTGAAACTGCCTAAGGTGAAAAGGACTCAGGTGTACATAATGTATGAATTGATTATCATACTGTCCAGAAAAGCTTATATGGCCTCCAGGCTATTTGGGTGCTACCATATCAAGTGCACCTTATTTAAATGCATCAGCTTTCTATTTCCAGGTTCATGGTTTGCCATCCTGTATGAAATACTTCAAGTTAAATAATAATAATGGAATAAGAAAAGTAAAATGGATAATAATAAGGGAACAAACAATAATATGTTTAACTTCCAGGTCAAAATAATTTTGCAAGATCTTTCATATTGAAAAGAAAAAATTCTGTAAGGGATTAAAAATATTAATACCCTTTCTAAAATAAAAATAATGGTAAGCATAATAACTAACCATTACACTTTTCTCTATGAAAGTAATAAATAATTAGCACAAAAAGATGATATATTTATCCTGAGAAATAAGCTTAAATAGATCAACAAAATTAAGACTCAAAACTTTTGCCTTTGTGAAGATTTAGTAATTCAGCTTAAACTTTATTCCAGTTGTGGAACAGAAAAGAAACACTTTTTATTTTCTTTCCAGCTCCTTAATTTGCCACTGCTTATACATTTTTCTCAGAATCTCCTCAATAAAAAAATTAAACTATCATGGAAATATGAAATAACTGCCACATCGTATGCTTCTGCTCACTGAACTATGGGATTAAGATCAGAAAATATTTGCTAAAGTACACGAAGGTGGTACTAATAGTTTAAACTCCATTGACACGTCAATGCTGAGAATGTTTCTCTAAGAGTCTAAAACTGCCTGGAAACTGTATAAAGAAGAAAAAGTGAGAGTCTATTAAATCAGAATATGCAATTTCTCTTACGGCATATGAATCAAAAAATGCTGCAATGAGGGCTAACAGAATAATTTTGGCTTACCTTGCAACTCCGTGGTCCCCTACTTTTTATTTTTATTTATCATGTGGCTTATCATTTGATTTATAAAATTAACATACCTTTGATCAACTGTATCTAGAGCAATGTCCACTAATACTGGTAAAGCAACAACTAGTTACATGGTTTTAGTGAGCCATTTTTTAAAAAGAGAGAAGCATACATTTACATATAAGATTGCATCAAAATTTTAATTACTAGTACTATTCATTAGTTACATTAAGGAAATCTCTTTGCAGCTGACGTCTATGGGTGTTACCCACTTTGTTTGCATTCCTCTCTGTCTTTCTAAGAGAAGCCCCATTTTGTTAACAATGGCGATGTATCCAGTCAACCTGACTCACCTCCTTCTGAACTTGCTTAAGGCTGGGAATAATTATGTGATGTAATTCTGGCCAGTGCGACGTATGTGCAAGTGAACATGGTGGAGTCACTAGTAGGCTATTTCTTTTCAAGAAAAACAGTCTCAGCTACTGTACACCTTCATTTTTCTCCTCTTCCCTTTTTACTGCATGTTATGATGGCAGAAACCTAGAGATGCAGAAAACCTGAAAGCCATGTGGTAGCTATGAAGACAAAGTGCCCTTTGAGGTGATGTTAGGACTGGAAGGAAGAAGGACGCTGAGTCCACAGTCACTTTTATGTGAGCAGCTGTTCACATTCTGAATATTCTTCGTCTTTCTTGATAACTTAGAGCTGCTGGGGAAGTGCTTTCTGGTTAAGTCATGATCCTAAAAGGTTTTGTCTTTTACAAACAAAAAAATTACGCTATTTCCGCATTTTTTCTCTGGATATGGATACAGAATCACTAATCTGAAAACCTGAAATCCAAAATTTGAAACTTTGAGCACCGATACGATGTCACAGTGGAAAATTTCAAACCTGACCTCCTGTGAATGGTAGCAGTCCAAATGCAGTCAAAACATTGTTTCATACACAAACATATTTAAAATATTGCATAAAATTACCTTCAGGCCATGTATATAAGGTGTAAATGAAACACACATAAACATTTCTGGTCCTAAGCATTTCAGATAAGGGATACCTAACCTGTAATTAGATAATTTGTGTGTTGGGAATGGTACTTTGTTTAAAGCCATTGGGGAGAATCGTCAAGAAGCAATTGAAAGTACAGAAAATAATAGTACTACCCTAAAATAATAATAAAATAATTTCTTATGGACAGCACTACTCCTACTGCCTAGAAGTGTTAAAAATCTGAAAAATATTGATGAACAAATCAAATGTTATGACACAAACCCAGGGATGAGAATTAAAACAAGAGAAAGGAAGACTACGTATATTAGAAAACTTTGTTGGATGGTATAACTTATTTTTCAGTTATATCAAAAATTGAAGTATTTTTAGAAATAAATGAAATGTGTAGTATTCCAAATAACATTTAAGTAACACAATATAAAGATCATGGATGTATTAATAACCCATATAAGGACCAGGCGCAGTGGCTCATGCCTGTAATCCCAGCACTTTGGGGGACCGAGGCAGGTAGATCATCTGAGGTCATGGGTTTGAGACCAGCCTGGCCAGCATGACAAAACCCTGTCTTTACTGAAAATATAAAAATTAGCTGGGCATGGTGGTGCGTCCCTGTAATCCCAGCTACTTGGGAGGCTGAGGCAGGAGACTCGCTTGAACCCAGGTAGCAGAAGTTGCAGTGAGCCGAAATCACACCACTGCACTCCAGCCCTGGCAACAGAGTGAGACTCTGTCGAAAAAAATAAAAATAAAGATAATGGTCAGCTTTATTTGGAGTACATTTATTTTATTAATACATTTACTCATGAATTTCATTAGCATGATTTTGTATCTTGTGCAAAACAAAAAATTCACATTTCACACTCTTATAATTGGTGCATTATTTGTCACCTAAGCAGTGAATGTTATCTGCACAGCAAGGTGTTGTGAGACACCAACAATGTAGAAAAATGAACAAAAAATGTTTCTGCCTACAGTAGCTTACATCCTAGAAGAGAAGATGAGCAAGTAACACGGAGCAAGTGACAGAATTCTTTTAGAAGGAGACTGTCTTTCATTATATAGTACATCTTGCTTGATCGGTCGTTGTGATTGGGTTTCATAAAAATGTTACCTGACAAAGAGACGTACTTTGCCATGCAGGAAAAATAAGAAATTGGAATAGCATGGGGTAAATGTGCTGAGACTGGCAGAACAAAGAAGGAAGAACTAAGCAGTACGGTACAGTGCTCAGCCCTGAGAAGTGAGCAATAGAAATGTCTCACATTTCAATTTAAAGGCTTCCCTGATGTGTAATTGACAGCCATTCTTCCCCAGTTTCCTCTGGCACCTTTGTTCCTTAACTTAAGTGGCCATGAGGATCACTTGTAGGACACATAGAAACAGATTTAGGGACTCAACATTGAGAGTATCTGATACAGAATGTGTGAGGAAGAGATAATGATTTGCATTATTTATTTATTTATTTATTTA
>NW_012101754.1:3309902-3325243 GCF_000951045.1 Mandrillus leucophaeus | reverse complement strand
CGTGGTGGTGGGTGCCTGTAGTCCCAGCTACTTGGGAGGCTGAGGCAGGAGAATGGCATGAACCCGGGAGGCGGAGCTTGCAGTGAGCAGAGACTGTGCACCACTGCACTCCAGCCTGGGTGACAGAGTGAGACTGCATAAAATAAAAAAAAATTCCAACGTACCTTTCTGGTAAGAACCCTCAATACACTAGGCATCAAAGGAAAATATCTCAAAATAAAAGAGCTTCTATGACGAAACTACAGCCAACATCATACTGAATGGGAAAAAGTTGGAAACATTTCCACTATGAACTTGAACAAGATAAGAATGTTTACTGTCACTATTCTTATTCAACGTAGTATTGGATGTCCTAGTCAGGGCAATCAGGCAAGAGAAGGAACTGCAAGGAATCCAAACAGAAAAAGAGGAAGTCAAATTATCTCTACTCACCAATGGTATAATTTTATACTTAGAAAACCCTAAAGACTCCTTCAAAAGACTCCTGGACTTGATAAATGTCTTAAGTAGAGTTTTAAGATATAAAATTAACATACAAAATCAGTAGTATTTCTATAAACCAATAATGTTTAACCTGAGAAGCAAATCAAGAATCCAATTCCATCTGCAGAAGCCACAAATAAAATACCTACAAATACATAATCAAGGAGGTGAAAGAGCTTTACAAGGACAACTACAAAACACTGATGAAAGAAATTATGGATGTCACAAAGAAATGGAAAAACATTCCATGCTCATAGATTGGAAAAGTCAGTGAGTATTCATGCTGTCAAAAGCAATCTACAGATTCCATAAAATGCCTATAAAATTACCAATATAATTTTTTACAGAATCAGAAAAAAAATATAAAATTCTTATGGAACCAAAATAGGCCCTAGTAGCCAAGGCAATCCTAAGCAAAAATATCAAACCTGGAGGCATCCGGTATGTTTTAGAGATCTGTATCCCCATCTATATCTCACATGGAACTGTAATCCTCAGTGTTAGAGGTAGGGTTTGATGGGAGGTGATTTGATTATGGGATGAATTTTCCCCTTGGTACCGAGTTGAGATTAAGATCTAACAAGATCTGGTTATTTAAAATTGTATAGCCCCTCCTGTCCACTACCTACCCCCCCACCACACATGAACATGACAGAGATAATTTAATCTGGCAGCAGAAATTTCTAAACAGCAAAGCTTCAAGATTTGGCCTATGCTCATACGTGCGGGCAAAGAAATTACATAAAACTGAAACTTATGTTTAAGGAGTAACAAGAGTTCAAAAGTTTGGAAAAATTGCAGTCCAGCCATTTGATAGAAAAGAAAAACTCATTCTCAGGAGAGGAATGGGGCTGCAGAAAGTTGCATAACTAAAAGGAAGACAAATGCTGATAGCCAAGACAATGAGAAAAATGTCTTAAAGGCATTTGAGAGGCTTTTGAGACAGCCCCTTTCATCACAGACCTGGAGGCCTAAGAGGAAAGAATGGTTTCCTGGGCCAAGCTCAGGGCCCTGCCACTCTAGAAAACCTAGGGACACCACTCACTGCATCTCAGCCACTCCAGCTCCAGCTGTGGCTAAAAAGGGCCCTAGATACAGCTCAGGCCACTGCTTCAGAGAATGAAAACCATAAACCTTGGTGGTTTTCATGTGGTGGTAAGCCTGCAAGTGCACAGAGTGCAAGAATTGAGGCTTGCGAGCCTCCACCTATATGTCAGAGAACGTATGGAAAAGCTTGGATGTACAAGCAGAAGCCTGCTGCAGAAGCGGAGCCCTCATGGAAACCCTTTACTAGGGCAGTGCAGAGAGATGCAGAGTTTAAGCCCCAACAGGGCATCTCCACTGGGACATTACATAGTGGATCTGTGAGAAGAAGGCACTGTCTTCCAGATCCCAGAATGGCAGATCTGACAGCTTGCACCATGAACCTGGAAAATCTGCTGGCACTCCATGCCAGTTAATGAAAGCAACCATGGAGGCTGTACCCAGCAAAACCTCAGGAGAAGGATTTCCCAAAACCTTGTGTGCCTGCCCACCCTTTGCACTGGCATACCCTTGATGTGAGACATGGAATCAAAGGAGATTATTGTAGGGCTTTAAGTTTTAATGGCTGTCCTGCTGGCTTTCAAACCTGTGTGGGACCAGTAGCCCCTTGTGGCTGATTTCTCCCTTCTGGAAAATGTGTATTTACCCAATGCTGTACTCCCATTGTATCTCAGAAGTACCTGGCTTACTTTTTTTTAAACAGACTCATAGGCAGAAGAGATTAGCCTGTCTCAGATGAGACTTTTGACTTTGAACTTTTGAGTTAACGTTGGACTGAGTTAAGATTTTGGAAAACTGTTGAGAAGGATAACTGTATTTGGCAATGTGAGAAGCACATGAGATTTGGGAGGGGACAGGAGTAGAATGATATGTATCTTTGACCCTACTCAAATCTTATGTCAAATTGTAATCCTCAATCTTGGCGGTGGGACCTGCTGGGAGGTAATTGGATAATGGCAGAAATTTTGCTCTTGGTATTATGTTGAGATAGTGAGTGAGTCCTCACAAGAACTGGTTTTTAAAAGTGTGTAGCACCTCTGCCCCCTTTCTCCTGCTCCAGCCATGTAAAATATACTTTTTTCTCCTTTGCCTTAAACTATGATTGAAAGTTTCTTGAAGCCTCTCCAGAAGTCATTATACTTCCCATACAGTTTGCAAAATCATGAGTCAATTAAACCCTTTTTTCTTTATAAATTACTCAGTCTCAGGTATTTCTTTATAGCAAGGCAAGAAGAGAGTAATATAACATCCCATTACCTGGCTTCAAACTACACTACAAGGCTATAGTAACCAAAACAACATTGTATTGGTACAAAGATAAACACATAGACCAATGAAAAACAATAAAGAACCCAAAAATAAAGCCACACTCCTACAATCAATTGATATTTGACAAAGTTGACAAAAACAAATAATGAAAAAGAGACACCCTATTCAATAAACAGTGCTGGGAAAACTGGCTTGCCATATGCAGAAGAATAAAACTGGGCCCCTCCCTTTTATCATGTACAAAAATTAACCAAATATGGATTAAGGACTTAAATATAGGACCACCAACTATAAAAATCCTAGAAGAAAACCTAGGAGATACTCTTCTGGACATTGACCTAGGCGAATAATTTATGACTGAGACCTCAAAAGCAAATGTAACAAAAACAAAAATTGATAATTGGGATTTAATTAAACAAATGAGGCCATCAAAACAGAAGAAACTATCAACAGAGTAAAAAGACAACCTACACAACAAGCAAAAGTATTTGCAAACTATGCATCCAAAAAAGGACTCATATCCAGAATCCATAAGGAACTTAACAATTAAACAAGATAAAAACAACTTAATTGAAATGTGAGACAGACATGAACAGACACTTCTCAAAAGAAGGCCTATAAATGACCAGCAAACATATAAAAAAAAGCTCAACAAAGCCTGTCACCAGACAAATGCAAATTAAAGCCACAATGAGGTACCATCCCACACCAGTCAGAATGGCTCTTATTAAATATCAGAAAATTACAGATATCAGTGAGGATGAGGAAAAAAGGGAATACTTATACATCATTGGTGAGAATGTAAATTAGTTCATTTCCTGTAGAAAGCAGTTTGAACATTTTCCAAAGAACTAAAACTAGAACCATTCAACACAGCAATCCCACTACTGAGCATCTATCTACCCAAAGGAAAGGAAAGTGTTCTACCAAAAAGACATTTGCGTATGTATGTTTACTGGAGTACTAGCACAATAGCAAAGTCATGAAGTCAACCTAGGTGCCCGTTAGTAGTGCATTGGATAAGGAAAGTGTACATATATGACACAGAATACTACAAAGCCATAAAAAATAATAAAATAATGTCCTTTGCAGCAATATGGATGCAGTTGAAGAACATTATTCTAAGTGAGCTAATGCAGAAACAGAAAACAAAATACTACATGTTCTCATTTATAAATGGGTACTAAGCAATGGGTACACATGGACATAAAGATGGAAACAATAGACACTGGGGACTCCAAAAGGTGGGAACAAGGGAGGGCGGTAATGACTGAAAACCTACCTGTTGAGTACTATGTGCACTGTTTGAGTGATGGCTTCAATAGAAGCCGAAACCCCAGCATTAGGCAATATACACATGCAACAAAACTGCACATGTACCCACTGAATCTAAAACTTTTTAAAAAAATAACCCAAGATCTTGCTAAAGTTTGAAGTCTTTTCTGAGTTTTCCCCTTAAAGTATTTCTTCTTTATTTGAATTTGCCTACCACATATGTGTATACACAGTCCATGCACTGCTTAATACATTTCTTTGGAATTCTTGTTTAGCGTAAATATGTATATATCTTTCTATGTGCGACATATTTCACTTTACATAATGTCTTTCAAACTCATCCATGTTGTTGCCAATAACAGAACTTCATTCTTTTTTATGGCTGGAATTGTGTATATATGCAATATTTCCTTTATTTATTCATACACTGATGGGCTTTTAGGGAGATTTTGTCTCTCTATAGTATATATTGTAAATATGTATATATTTATGCTAAACATGTATATATATGGGCTACACACACACACACATATATATACACACACACAGAGAGAGAGAGAGAGAGAGCGAGCTCCTCTTGCACAGTGTTCACCTAACTTAAGGTGGCTATCAGAGAATATGGATATATATTCATACACACACATGCATACATAAGATAGGTAAAGAAATACTTTATGTTACTTCTTTGATTTTTCCTGAAGCAATTTATTTATAGCCATAAATGCAGTTCATCATTAGCAACATAATTGTTTAGTCTAAAAACAAAATAAATAAGTGGATATCGTAATGAATTTTTTTTACATATTAAAATTAAATGTTTATTGTTGGTATACACTTTATATATTAAAAGATAATAAAAAATTAATTTTCATGCATCATTCTCCTAAACCCTTTGGACTTTTTAATCCTTAAAACCACCCTTTGAGGTAAGTGCTATTATAATGAGCCCGTTTTATAACATGATGACACTGAGACATGGAATAAGGTAAACATCCCCGGGGCACACATTGGGAAACTAGTAGAACCTAGAGTTGAAATTAGGCACTCTGATATGAGAAAACCTGTTCTAAACTACTCTATGCTCTACTGCACTTTATGAGAAATTATTTTCCCTAAAATCCTGTTTTAAATTAATTCTTTACATTTTAAGGCCAGAATTTTTAATCCAGGTTTTCCTTTTTTCTTAAATTGCTTGACTTTTTTAGTTTATTAGTTGTGTTGATATGTAATAACTGTACCTATTTATGGGGTGTATGTCATATTTTCATACATGCATACAATGTGTAATGATTAAATCAGTGTAGTTGAGATCTACAGCTCCTCAAATATTTATCATTTTTTGTGTGTGTTCAGAGCACTCTGTATATTCTCTTCTAGAGAAGATTAATACAAAACATCTTTATGCCTATAGTTACTCTATGGTACTATGCAACACTAGGACCTGCTTCTTCCATCTAATTTTATATTTGTACCCATTGACCAATACTTCTTTACTCTCTTTCTGTGCTACCGAAATACACCCTTTCCAGTTTCTGGTAACTATCTTCTACTTTCTACCTCCGTGAAAGGTAGAGAGTAGCTCCCACCTAAGAGTGAGAACATGCAGTATTTATGTTTTCATGTGTGGCGTATTTCACATGACATAATGTCTTCCAAACTCATCCATGTTGTTGCCAATAACAGAATTTCATTCTTTTTTATGGCTAGAAAATGTTCCATTGTGTATATGTATGTGTGATATTTCCTTCACTTATTCATCGATTGATAGGCTCTTCGGTAGATTTTGTCTCTCTATTGTGAATAGTGCCACAATAAAGCCAAGATGATAGTCATTTATAATTTTCTGAGAGTTGAGAGAATGCATGCTCACCAGCATCATGTAGGAGCAATTTGTCACAGTCTGTCATGGCACAAGTCATCATTGTTGCTCCTAAGTTGGCAAGTTTTATCATCTACTAAGTAATAACAATAATTATAATGGTAAATATCATCCAGAGAATTCTTGCTATTGCATTGTCTAATTTAATCTTAATCACACAAAGATGTAGGAAATGTTATTTAGCAGATGAAGAAATTGAAGGAGAAAACATCATACTCAAGTTCATATAGCTCTTCCAAACACAATATGGTTAGTGTCATGATTTCTACAAAATTATCAGCTAAAAAATATGTGTTGAATTACAAATGAATGAAGTACAATAAACTACAAAATTATGATTTAAATATAAAACCTATGAAAAGAGTGGGTTGTAGAAACTGGTAAACCTGTAACCAATAACCAAAGATGACCTAAATGCTGACTATGATGCCAGATTACACGATGACTTTACCTCTTAGAGGTATTTATTGAATAAAACCCCTAAATAAATAAGTCTACAATTCCTTTCTCTTTTAATATTGGCATACTTTCTGCCAATTAAACACATTTGTCTAATTATTACAATCTCAGAAAGATTAATATTAGAGATTAATATTAAAGATTATTCTGCATAGTGTATTTCAAGAAAGAACACTAAAGACTAAAATGACAATAATGATCACACACTTATAAAATCTCAGGATTGAAGGGAATCTGGAAGATCATAGTATTATACATCTTTTCATTTAAGCGTAAATTTCCTCAGCACTGTTCTTAAACATTTTCAGATTTGAGAAATTATTGTCCATCTTTTTACAAATTTAATTATTAATGCCACTGAAATGAATAGTGAAGTCATAATATGCATAAATAAAGTAAATAGTTTTCTATGTTCCTATTGTAGTAGACATTAATTATTGGTGCTTAGTATCTGTTGCTCCCTTTCCCTTGGCTAAGCGTCCCTGATTTCAAAATATGTACTCTTTAACCTAGCCCTTACTCTTTTCCCCCAAAAATGCAGACCACGATTATAGCACTTTAAAGACACTGACTGAAGACATTCATCACGATTCAGACCAATACGAGCAAAGAAAATGTGTCTATAGACTTCTGGGAAGTTTGAGCTTTCTCCTCTGTTAACACTGCATGAAAAGCTCACTCCTACTAGCTAGTCCCATTTACAAATATGTGGGACTGATACTGCTGTAAACAGCAGACTACCAGAGAGAGAAGTCAGTTGTCTGAAAGAGAAAACCTTAAAGAATCCCAGGAATCCCTACTATTGACTCCAGCACTAAATTTCAGAAAATGAAAATAGAAATTTTGGTTTCCTCAAGTGAATTTGATTTAGATGATACACATTTGACCTAGCGTGTTCCTGAAAAAAAATAAGATAGTATACACCATGGAAAAATATTTTCTTAGTCGTGCTAGGTGTATTAAACAACAAGAATTAGTTTTTGAGCAATTGTGGAGTCTGGATATCTGAGATCAGGGTGCCAGCTCAGCCAGTTTCTGGTGACGGTTCTTTTCCCAGGGCTGCCTTTTCTTTTTGCTTGCAGGCAGCCGACATTTTGCTGTGTGCTCACGTGGCCTCTGCTTTGTTCACATGGAAAAAGAGAGGGCAAACACTCTGGTGTCTTCTAGGTTTTGGCGGAGGTACTTGAGATAGGCTGGTAGGAAAAACAAGAACCCCACATTCAAGACCTCATCTGGTGCTCACTTACTCCCAAAGGCTCCATCTCAAAATATGCCATTGACAGTTAGAATTTAACATAAGAATTTGAAGTGGAATGGGACAGAATCATTCAGACTGTAACAAATACATTATACATTAGGAGGCTGATTCTATCTATATAAAACAAAAAATGGGATTCCTCATGACCCATGGACTGAAAATTTTTCATATTCTGTAAATATGTTCTTTTTATTCATAATTAAGCACACGATTTATTGGGTTAAGTTCATTGAGCATCCAATTGAGATTAAAGATTCCTTGCTTTAGCATTTCTGATAATTTTCAATTTAACTCATTTATATTCTGTGTATGAGACTCACAACTGAATCAGCACATCAGTTTTGTCCAATTTTTTTAAAGGAGCAAATACATTGGAAATATTAAAATGAGCAAGTGTATTAAATAGCTAAAAAGAGAATACTACAAAAAGTGAACTTCAAGTTGTATTTTTCAGTTGGTATACAGAGTTAAGGATGATATACATAGAGAGATAAGTACTTGCGGACATCAGTAGGAAATTTTATCATACCATAAATACATTGACACTTGAGTGAAGGAAAAAGAATAATACCACAGATTGATGAAAAAGAACAGTACGGGAAGAAAAAGAGCAGGATTTTATCTACACGACGGCCTTTGCAATTCATTTAGTAAAATATTTATAGTACAAATAATTAAAAGTTTTCAATAAATATTTGGATATTGAACCGTGTTGATAGAAGTTTTATTTTAAAAACTTATCTAATATTTCTCACAGCAAAACTGTAAAAACCCAAATACAGAAGTCCTACTGAATTTTCATACTTTTCAGTCATTCTATTTTAAAATGAAATATATTTTTGTTCTGATGAGAAATATTACTTTTTAAATCAAGACTTTGTTAAAATCATTTATTTACTAGACAATGCATTTTGAGGGCCTTCTAGTTTTAGCATAGGCAGTTGGGATACATTGGTAGGTAAAACAAACATCTTCCTTACTTTCTGGCTTGGCACATACAAAGCACCCAATAGGCAAGTTTTAATGGATACTTAGGAAATGATGCTTGACTCCATAAAGGAATATCATCATGTAGAATAGACCAACATATAAACTTTTCTTTTCCTTTCTATTTCCAAGTAAACAAAGTTAGAACATTGGTTTCTGCAGTTTTGTGACAATAGAGTTGTTGAGAATAAATTAACAGGAAAAAATATGTTATTGATGATTTTTTTTTTTCTTAGACTGGCTGGGTGTATTAGCCAGGGTTCTCTAGAGGGAGAGAACTAATAAGATAGAGGTAGATATAAAGGAAAGTTTATTAAGAAATACTGACTTCCCAGGTGCAGTGGCTCAAGCCTGTAATCCCAGCACTTTGGGAGGCCGAGATGGACGGATCACGGGGTCAGGAGATCGAGACCATCCTGGCTAACACGGTGAAACCCCGTCTCTACTAAAAATACAAAAAATTAGCCGGGCGAGGTGGCGGCGCCAGTAGTCCCAGCTACTCGGGAGGCTGAGGCAGGAGAAGGACGTGAACCCGGGAGGCGGAGCTTGCAGTGAGCCGAGATTGCGCCACTGAACTTCAGCCTGGGTGACAGAGCGAGACTCCATCTCAAAAAAAAAAAAAAGTACTGACTCACGTGATCACAAGGTGAGCTCCCACAATAGGCCATGTGCAAACTGAGGAGCAAGGAAGCCAGTACCAGTCCCAAAGCTGAAGAACCTGGAGTACAGTGTTCCAGGGCAGGAGACGTCATCAGAAAGATATAGGCCAGAAGACTAAACCAGTCTCGTCTTTCCACCTCCTTCTGCCTGCTTTTATTCTGGCCTTGCTGGCAGCTGATTACATTGTGTCCACCCAGAATCAGGGGAGGTCTGCCTTTCCCAGTCCATGACTCAAATGTTAAGCTCCTTTGGGAACACCCTCACAGACACACCCAAGAACAATACTTTGTATCCTTCAGTGCAATCAAGTTGACACTCAGTATTAACCCTCACACTGGGTATGGAAAATGTAACAATAAGGGTTAAACATTGGCTCCATTTCATTCTGTGGAACAAAATGATCTTAATCTCAGGGACTTAAAAATATTTCATTCAACAGACATTGACTTGATGCCTGACTTATCCCACAGAGATCTAGAATCTTTTGCACCATGAGATGAGTAAAACACCATTATTTACTACTTTGAGGAATGCATGCTATACTAAAAAAGAAGGGCATACAAACAGTGATTGCAATAATTCCCAATGCTTCGCCCTTTTCAACTGTGGGCTGTTTGGAAATTAAACTGGGAGCTTAGAAAGGTTTAGAGGCTACCTTACGAAAACTCGTCTTGGTACAACTCTGTGTTTTTTCACACAGGCTTAAAACCACATGTAATGAACTAAGTATAACCTCATCCCTGAGATCAATCACCCATTCATCTTCAGTTGCATTAGAATTTTCTGTTCTTTGGTTGAAAAACTCTTCCGGAAATGACTGCATCCTTATTTTCTCCTTTATTCTGGGCTTCTATCCTGGTCAGAGAAAACTTCTCTGATCACCAATGACAGTACATCAGTTTCTATTCATACCCGGACCCTGCCTAATTACCATTCAATGCTCATATCATGACCTGAAATTGTATCTCATGTTCATTCACTTATTTTACCATTAAGGTTGTCAACATTCCCAACAGAACAAATATCATGAAAGCAGAATCTTTCTCTCTCTTGGTCAATCCTATGATCTTAGTGGCCAGGTTAGTACCATGTATACAACAAGCCCTCACTAATGTGTTAAATTAATGAATTAATATAAAATCTAAAATGTATAATAATTGTATAAAAATAACAAAATAATAATAATATTTTGTTATAAAAATAACAAAAGTTTAAGGTGGATGCATAGTGCTGTTTTTGGAAAAATAAGCTCACTGAAGTAAATATTTACTCTTTGTTGCCTTTTATTAAACACGTTGGAGTTAAGCAAAATAGAAAGTGGAAATGGTGCTCTAGGCCAAATTACACAGTATATTTGGCCTGAGGGATTATGTCCAGAGAGTGCCCTTGCCTGTTCATTTCAAAACACTGTCACCAAACTTTGTTCTCTACTCTTGGGACCCTTTAAAACGTCCAGAAATATTTTAAGGTTTCAATATGTTTTGAAGGTGGTTTTGAGGTTTCCTTTTTCTTTATATTCAGCACAGTTTTATATTCGATTTGGAACCAGAACTTAAATTATTTGAATACCACCAGTGTATTTAATGGAAACAAGTTTGGCTAATTTTTTACAGATTGCCATGAAATTTCTCAGACATAGGAAATTTAGGCACCACACTGTTCATATCGGTTGGCTCATTAACACTCTCCTTCAATGTCTTGACTAGCCCTTCCAAACATAAAATAAATTTTATAAGAAGGCTCATTCCTAGGAATTTTAAAAAAATGTCATTATTGATTTTTATAAACAATTATGTATATTAATAATGATTGAAACAGTTGAATGCATTTGCTTCCAAAACCCTATAAAAGTTATTCAACTCAGTAATAAATATTCTTAGATAACATCAGTATATTTAAGCATGAACATTTATTCTACAAGAGAAGAAGTTTAAGAAATACCAAATATACGGGAAAGTGTTTAATATGACTGGTGTCCAAAGTTAGGCAATTACAATAATAGCTAACATGTATTGAAAACTCATTGTGAGTTGTAGGTCTAAGGACTTGTCATAAATTAACTAATACATGCATCACAATGATTCCATTTGAAATGGCATCATTGTTATTATAATCTTCATTTTTATCAATGAGGGTCTCATGAGTAGCAGGTTGTGAAGCTCATATATAAAACAAAGACATTTTGGTCTCAGAGAACACATCCTTACCCATAACACAACCCTGTCACTCTTAGCTCTATCTACTTTTGTGTGTCTGAATAACCACATTGCTTACCAGACAACCAAGTATATGCACTTTTGGTTTCTTATTTCAGAGAAACATAAATTTATGTTCCCCAAATCTTGTACATATTAACTTTATGTATAATAGTCAAGAATGAGGACAACCCAAATTTTTCTCGATAGAATAGTTACAGAAATTATGGTATTTCACACCATGAAATAGAGTCATGAAAGCTGAATAACTATTGATGTACACAACTACAGCAATTTGGAGGAATCTCTCAAGGACATAGTGCTGAGTCTAGAAGCTAATTCTCAAGAGACATGCACGAATCATACTGTATGACTCCATTTACATAAAATTCTCGACCTGGCGCGGTGGCTCATGCCTATAATCCCAGCACTTTGGGAGGCCAAGGCAGGCAGATCACCTGAGGTCTGGAGTTTGAGACCAGCCTGACTCCATGGAGAAACCCCATCTCTATTAAAAATACAAAATTAATCCTGCATGGTGGTGCATGCCTGTAATCCCAGATACTCGGGAGGCTGAGGCAGGAGAATCACTTGAACCCGGGAAGCAGAGGTTGCAGTGAGTCGAGGTCCCGACATTGCACTCCAGCCTGGGCAACAAGAGTGAAACTCCATCTCAAAAAAATTATATATATATATATATATATTAAAATATATTATATATAATATATGATAGATACTACTTTGCAAACTACTTATTTAGCAGTACTCCTTTGTACACTTAATGTCAAATTTACCCTAGAAGTTGTTAAAAGGTAAAGATGCCCAACTCCCATCCATAGAGATGAGTTTGTATTGACTGGGATTCACACTTGGGCAGTGGCATTAACTTAAAAACAAACATCAGCAACAAAACCCCCGTGATCTGAGGTGCATCCTGTAGCTTCTCTACACTGAGCTGCAAACATGAATACTTTCACTGAACTGCACGTACTTTCGCTTTTTCACCTGATGTTTATAGGAGACTTTGCAGCAAACAATCTGGTTCTCTAAAAACAAGATATATATAAAATATATATATCTGGTTCTCTAAAAACAATATAATATATATAAAATATATATGTAATATATAATATATAAAAAATATATGTGTTATATATTATATATAATATACAATATATAAAATCTATATATGTTATATATAATATATATTATATATAATATATATTATCTATATCAAAATGATAAAGTTATAGAGATGTAGAAATTAGTGGTGGACAGAGTTTGGGGATGTTGACATAGGGCATGAGGGAATCTTAGGGTGAAGAACAGTTTTAAATCTTGATTATGGTTGTGTTACAAGAAATCTACACATGTAGCAAAATTGCATGGAAGGTCTCACACACACACACACAAATGAGTGCGTGTAAAACTGGCAAAACCTGAATAAGCCATGCATATTGTACCAATGTCCATTTCCTGGTTTTGTATTTAGTCACTTAACCTCTTCAAGCCTTTGTTACTTTCTTTCAATAAATTGAGGATGATAACATTTTCCTTCACAGAAACATTGCTAATTTACAAAAATAAATGGAGTATCACACGTAAAAGCACTTTATTTCTTTGAAGGGGGAAAGCTATTTGTGACAAATGATAATAGCTTCAAAATTACCATTGACATTCTTCTGCTCCACAAAGGCAGGGGATAATCTTGTGAAAATCATAATGAAATATACTTTACAAGGTGATGAATTTAATGTATCTATATAAACTGGATGATAAAGCCCTTTAACATAAACAATCTACAAATGCTTTTTGCTCTATCTCCAAAGGTGATTCTCTTTGTAGCTATGATCCCTTTAACTATCGACATCCATAAATAGAGCTTTCATGAGATCTAAACAGTACACAGTGCTTTAAAGCATAAGGCTTCCTCACTCCGTAAAAACAATTCTAGTTAATTCAACTTGTGCCTCATAATCATGCTGTAGTAAGACTTCTCTTAGTGAGTTTATGGCTACATTTGCTGTATTGCCTGTGACAACATATGTACCACAAGCAAGAGGAAGACTTTTAAATGATAATTTTCACCCAGGAGACTTCAAGGGAATCTTCTTGAATAATGTGCTTCTTTCCATGGTATAAAAGTTGGCTGAATCCCAGTGGTTTTCAATTGAAGAAAACAAATACATTAAATTATAAGCTCAGAGTTTTTCTTCTTAAGGGCAGTTACCAAGCAGCAGGACAGTAGTCAGGATTTATATTTGTAGTTAAAGTGTGGTGATATGTGAATTAAGGCTTTTCTGATCCAAAATGTATTTGTAAGTATTCCAATCTGAACATTTTATCAGACATTAAGTGTACTATTTCATGTTCAGTATGATGTGACTATGTGTGAACCATGAGTTGCTCTAAAGAATGTTGAAACTAGAAGCAAGAACACTTTTGCTCTTATTTTTTTTGCTGGGAACGGGCTGTTTCTATTTATTCGGCTTTTGAAGTGAACATTTTTGTAATTACAAATGATGTGAAATTTGCATTCACACTGAAAGAGTGCAAGTATCTGACAGCTCATGGTAAACTGGGCAATTATAAAATCAAAAACATTACTATAATAACTTTATAAGGAATTATTTTCTACTGTCACCATTTTTCTATGTCCTTTCTTATTACTGAAGCGCATCCACTTATTAAACCAAGAACGTATCTGAAAATATTCTTATCAGATTTTTTAATTGTAAATAAATGTGTAAGCTAGGTTAATCATTAGAAAAGCTGAGTCTTAGAGTCAATAATTATGTAACTATACAGTTTTAAATAACTAAAAGAGTATAATTGGATTGTTTGTTACACAGAGATAAACGCTTGAGGGGATGTATACACCATTCTCCATGACGTGATTATTTCTCATTTCATGCTTATTTCAAAGTATCTCATGTATTTCATAAATATACACATCTACTATGTACCCACAAAAGTTAAAAATATATATTTATATTAAAAAGAAGTCTTCTTAAGAGCTTTTAAGGAAAAATCTTTTGTTAACTTTTCCCAGTTGAGATAGTTACTCCTGTAAGCACTTAAAAGGAAGAGAAAGCAGTATGTTGCAGAGCCAGTTAATACAGAAGTGGTAATACTGCACGTATGTGACAAGCGTAAACCCTACTGATTGGGGCAGTACTCATTGGAATGTTCTTTAGAAGATATCATGACCTTTATCTTTACTTTGCAAACTACTTATTTAGCAGTCCTCCTTCATACACTTAATGTCAAAATTACCCCGGAAGATGTTAAAAGGTAAAGATGCCCAACTCCCATCCATAGAGATGTAGTTTGCATTGACTGAGATTCACACTTGGGCAATGGCATTAATTTAAAAACAAACAAACGTCAGCAACAAAACCCCCCGTGATCTGAGGTGCATCCTGTAGCTTCTCTACACTTAGCTGCAAACATGAATACTTTCATTGAACTGCACGTCCCTTTGCTTTTTCACCTGATGTTTATAGGAGACTTTGAAGCAAACAATCTGGTTCTCTAAAAACAAGAGGAAATTAGCAGGGAAACAAACAGGGTCATCCATAAATTGGTCAGTCAGGTCTGTGAAAGGCAAGGTAAAGGAAGTAGAAAAGTTAAGACGATTTAGAAAGAAGAATAAAGTTTAAGAAATTAGGTTATATGGCCAGGTGCAGTAGCTCATGCCTGTAATCCACGCACTTTAGTAGGCCTAGGAGGGAGGATTGTTTAAGCCCAGGAGTTCAAGCAGAGTCTGTTCAATGTAGCAAGAGTTTGTCTCCACTAAAGATTAAAGAAGAAAGGAAGGAAGGCAGGGAGG
>NW_012101754.1:3299501-3309778 GCF_000951045.1 Mandrillus leucophaeus | reverse complement strand
GAGGGAGGGAGGGAGGGAGGGAGGGAGGAAGGAAGGAAGGAAGGAAGGAAGGAAGGAAGGAAGGAAGGAAGGAAGGAAGGAAGGAAGGAAGGAATATCCAGGCATGGTGGTGCACGACTGTGGCCTCAGCTGCTCATGAGGCTGAGATGGGAAGATTGTTTGAGCCTAGGAAGTCAAGGCTACAGTGAGCCATGATTGCACCCCTGCATTTCAACCTGGGTGACAGGCGATGTAGTGATATTTTGTCTCAGCAACAACAAAAGAAAAGTAAAAGAAAATCATGCAATACAATTTTAAGACTTACTAGAAGGCTACAGTCATCAAGACAATATAATACGGTATTCGAAATTTAACAAAAGAGCTGTAGAGAGAGTCCTGATATCCACACATATGTTACAAATTCATTTTAAATTGAGGTGAAAAAGTAATTTAATGAGGAATGAATAGCCTTTCAACAAATGTTGTTGGAAAAATGGGATATTCACATATTTTAAAAAATGAACCTCACACCATATATGAAAATTAACTAGTAATCTATTATAAATGTAGATGTAAAACACGCAAATGTAAAGCTTGTAAAAAAAAAAAGAAAATAATTCCTCAAATGTGGTTATGCAAAGAATTCGTTAATAAAAAACAACAAGCAAATCCCCCCAAAGAAAGACAAATTGGAGAATAAAAAAAGTATTTTCTTGTTAGAAAGTCAGAACAATAAAGAGGTAAGCTATAGACTTAAAGATAATATTTGTAAATCACATATCTAGAAAGAATTTTAATTCAGAATTTATTTTTTCAAAACATTTTAGTACTCAACATTTTAAAAATCAGCAACCTAATTACAAATAAGCAAAAGACTTGAACAGATTCTTCAACAAAAAGAATATACAGATGGCAAATAAGAAATGAAAATATGTTCATCATCATTATTCATGAGGATGATGCAAAGTAAAATAATGATAAGATGGCACTACACCCCATTAATATTTGCAGACATATAAAATATACCTTTTATTTAAATAAATGAGGTTTTACCTGAAAATCTTAAGACATCCTCCTCTGAATTATGTGCTGTTTGATTGTGTTTATGTGCACTATGTATACACACACACACACACACACACACACACACATATGTATATACTAGAGACAGGATCTCTGTCACCCAAGTTGAAATGCTGTGGGACATTTTTTATGTTGTTGTTGTTTTTCTGTTGAATTATCTGAATTCCTTGTAAACTCTTCATATTAATTCCTTGTGAGATGAATAGTTTGCAAACACTTTGTCCTATTTTAGAGATTGCCTTTTTTACTATTGATTGTTTCTTTTGTTATGCGGAAAGATTTTTGGTTTGATATAATCCCATTTGTCGATTTGTGCTTTTGTTTCTTATGCTTTTGAGGTCTCATTCATAAAATATTTTACCAGTCCAATGTCCTAAAGCATTCCGCCTTTGTTTTCTTCCAGTAGTTTTATAGTTTTAGGTTCTCGACTTAAGTCTATAATTCATTTTGAGGTTTTTTTTTTTTTTTTGTATATGGTGAAATAGAGGAATCTAGTTTTATTCTTCTGCGTAACCATTTATTGAGGAGCCTGTCCTTCCCCTAATGAATGTTCCTGATATCTTTGTCAAAAATTGTTTGGCTCTATATATGTGGATTTATTTCAGGGTTCTCTATTCTGTGCTATTGATCTACGTGTATGTTTTAATTGCATATAATTTTCAAAGGAAAAAAATACAGTGTAACGTACAATATACAGGAAAATCCTGCCTCTCCCAATCTTTAATGACACCACCCAGTAGTAGCCAATACAATTTGTGGTGTAGTTTATTAATACCATTTCTTTTGTTGTTGTTTGTTGTTGTTATTGTTTTAATATTTGTGATAAAATATTATTTAGCTTAGGATTCCACTTACAGCTAAGATGGAGGAAAAGGAACTGGATTTACCCTTACATTTGAAATATGAACAACACCCAGAACAGACGGCATACATACAGAACAGTTTTCAAGACCCTGAGCTTCAGGCAGCGAAGAACAATGATCCCCAAGAGGTAGAATACAAATAAGGTGAGTTATACAATAACTCTAGCTTATAGCCTTGATAATCTCCAGGCCATGGCTTAGAGGAACTGAGCCAAGAAGCAGTCCAGCAAACTCCCTGAGTGGGGGAGATGGAGCTGAGAGTCAGAAACCAAGGTGACTAGACTTTACAGGACAAAGTACTGGGCAGGAGAGAGCTGTGAGGAGTGAGGCTAGAGAACTACAGAAATCTCTTTTGTATATGTAACTGAGAGCTAATAAACACATGCTATAAGGAGTAAAAGAACCATCCAAAATGATTAGAAAGAAAGCTGCCTATCATTTATATTGGGCACAGAATAGTCCCTGTTCCCTCCAGGTAGACTGGAAAAACCTCATGTTTCATTGGACATTGGGGAAAGCGCATAGAGGAGTTTGCCTCGATAGTGGGCTCTACTTAGTCTTATAATACTGCACTATTCCTACTTAAATAATTTCAAAAGCAAGAACCAAACAGATAAAACTGTTTATTTGTAGTTTAGCTGTGTCCCAAAACAAAGACTAAAAATATTTATAAGAATACAAAATATGCAGCACCTGACAATATACAATTTACAATATCTGGCACCCATTCATAAATTTCCAGCAAGTAAAGCAAAAAGGAACATTTAACCCATAAATTGAAAAACAAAAATCATTCTAAATCAACCCTGAACTGCCAGAGATATTGTTAGCAGACAAGTACATTAAAACAGCTATTGTAACTGTATTCCATATGTTCAAAAAGTTAAGTAGAGACACAGAAGTTATAAAAACAACACAAATGCAAACTAAACAAATGGAAAGTTGTGTTGTCTGAGATAAAAATATATTGTAAAGGTTTGACATCGGAGAAGAAAAGGTAAGTGAACTTGATGATACTGCAGTAAAATCAAAATGAAAAAAGGAAAAGCGATAAAATCAAGCATCAACAAACAGTGGGATCATTTCAAGTGGCCTAATATACTTGTAATATGAATCTTCAAAAAGAGGAGAGAAAGAATCGGAAAACTATTCAAAAACTTAATGACTAAAACATTTCCACATTTGTTGCAAGCTATAAACCCACAGATCTAAGCAACTGGATGAAAACTCTGCACAAGAAACATGAAGAAAAGTACTTTCAGCCACATCATAGACAGATTACTCAAAAAAAAAAAAAAAAAAAAAAAAAAAACATAAAAAGCAACCAGAGCAGGAAGAAGGGGAACATATACAAAAGAACAAAACTTACAATAATAACAGATTTCTCTTTGGAAAAAAATTGCAAACAAAACGTGAGTGGAGCACCATATATAAGGCACTGGAAGAAAAAACTATCAACCTAGAATTCTATACCCTGCAAAAATACTACATGGCAAACCCCAGATGAAATTAAGAGTTTTAATGTCGTATGAAAGCTGAAATAATCCATCACCAGCTGATCCATGCTACCAGAAGTTTTCAAAGACACAACTGGAGGCAGAAGGAAAATGATACCAATTAGAAAGATGGATTAAAAATATCAGTGCCATGCTAAGCCATACTGAAGCCTGAGGCAAAAGGTAAAATTTTGTCCCCATCACGCATATTTTTAATGTATTCTACAATAGTAGTTTTCCTAGCACTGAAGTGGTTGAAAAGTATTAAAAAATGGAAAAGTGAATAAATGTATCAATGCTGTATTTCATTTATTTATACTCAATACAGAATTAACTATGACTTTACTTTTGTGGCTTTAATTGAAGCAGTCATCCACCATGTTTTCCTTATTACCTTGATTGTGGTGGTGTTTTCATGAGTGTATGCATATGTCCAAACTCATCAAGTTGTATGTATTAAATGTAGGTGTTTTATATATAAATAAGCACTCAATAAAGCTTCCAAAAAAGTACTGCTGTGATTATCTCATTTACAAATGACAAAATTGCACCATCAATTTATCTTAACCAAATAAAGACATTAAATAAATTTTAATTACCTTAAGGTTAATGCAACTTCTATTACAGGATGTCAACGTGAATAGATTCTTAAAAAAAAATAAAGATACTTCAAAATTTGAATAAGATTGCACTAAGTAAAGTTTATAAATTAGTTTTAAAAGGCAGACACAATGAAGATTTCTAAAGGGCAAATTTTGGTATTGCAGACTGTTTACAACTAATAATCATTTCTGTAAAAATTTCTAATTAAGTAATAAAACTACTTAAAAACCAAGGCAAGGACTGACTTTTTGAGAAGTATTCACATAAAATAACAATTCCTTTGTTAAAAATTCCAAATCTTAAAAAACATGATTTTTTTCATTTATCCATTGTGAACTTAGGGTATGTATAATCCTTGTAATTTATATTTCATTTGTGATTTCTCCCTAATATTTAATACCCTTAGATCTGGCAATTTATTACTTTTAAATCTGGTAATTTGAACTTTTCCAATTTGTTTACTTTTACTTTTTATTTATATTCTAATTCAGATAATATATTTGTCTCTTGCTAACACTTTACACTTGCCAAATGTGGCTTCAAAGTTACTTTCTCATTTGTTTCACGGAAAGTGATGGTGTTTTATTAATCATGCAACTTTATATGTAGTCAGTTTTTTTTCTTTGTAGAGTTCTATTAACTTTCCCCACATAATTCAAGCTATCAAGAGACATGTTATTTTAAGCTATGTAGTCTATTTGCTATAAATGATATGGTATTTTATGCACAAAACATAGTATTTAAATTTTCACAGAATATTTGGTCATTTCTGTATCCCTAATTTTATTACTTTCTGCAAAGTGTTATTAAACAGTTTGAATGTTTCTAAAAACATTTTATAAAAGTGTGAAAATGAATTATGAATTTGTACAGGCACAAATTCTCTTTAAATTTTTTCCAACATTTAGAATTTCCTCCTTTTTTTAAAACTTGCAAATATTTTATTCTGTTTTATGTAGGCAAGAAACTGTTTACAGAAAACAAATAAAGCCAAGTCTTCTTTGGAATAAATAAGCCTGTTCCTATGAATCAACTCACGATTAGATCATTTTTCTGAACCATCTTTTAAAAATATTCAGATATTACATGAAATATTTTTTGTGAAATTGTATCTTTTTCTTGTATATGTCCATGTTCTATCACAGTGTTTAATTTTAAACAAGCTATCGGTGGCCATCTTAGTGTAGTACTAACATTTCAAACTGCATCTTCTTATTTTCTTGATCACCTACCTATTTATTGGTTTCTACAATTTCTAATTTCTACTTTATTGATTTTTTTATTGGACCTCAAAATTATTTAGTTAACTCTGAATTTGATTATTTTGTTTTAATAATATCAATCCTAGAAACTCATTTATGTTGAGATCAATTTCATCAAAATGATGAGATACCGTGCTTTTCTGGCCAAGCATTTTAGTTATCTTTATAATTCAGATGCTTTTTTATACCCATAGTCCTTCTTTCTATAAACATTGAATTACTTGGCTTTCTAGATGCTATTATTGTCTACAAACTTTGGTGAAACTTAAAATATATACACTTTAACGATGCATATTTAATTAATGTAAAAATACCATACAATAAATATTTAATTAATTTATATCAATTAACTTATTTCAAATAAATTATAATACATAACAAGTAGGCATATGTAACATTTATATAAAACTATAAAAACTGTCATTAAAAATGACATGAAAGTATACACTGTGTTTCCAGACATATTTGGTTAAAAATAGTGAAAAATGTGTTTTTAAATATAAAGAAGTGAGTAACAGCCAACTATTTATCACAGTCTTAGGTAAATAAGCATGCATATTCCTGATAAGCTTATTTTGCTGATTAAAATTTTTTTTTTCAGAAAAAATTTGATATTTTATTAAATCTCACGAATGATAAATTTTAAAAATTAATGCACGAAATTTGAATTACTTAAAGTTCTCTTCATTATACTTTAAATAATGGACATAATGTATTTGTTAAGAAATAAACCTTTTCTTTTACCAGTCCGTGCTATGAATTGTCTCTGTAAATAGCAGAAGTAACTTGTCATCTTCCCAAATGACAGAGCAAGCCTTGTCTGCAGAGTTGCAAGTGAGAGCTGTGTTTGCTTTATTGTGCCTCTCCGCTGCCTGAGTTGCAGGGCCCTGGCCATGCACGGTCACATCCCAATTTTATTTTAAGGGTTGATATTGGGTTCATCATGGATATGTTGCATTAATTTTAATATTAAATATGAAATTAAATATTATTCATCTTTGAGTTTTCCTGCTATACTCTTAAATATTTTCCTTGAGGCAGATGATTCAGTCATCTCAACCTCATCTGGGACCAAAGGAATAGCTACTTGGGTGAATACTTAAGATTTTTTAAAATTTAAATTTCTTTATAAGGAAGTTTACTATATTAACAAAACTAATTGCAAGGTAATGTGGCATTTATGAAATAGATAGAAGAAAATGTGAAACTATAATAGTACACATTTCAGGAGAAGAGACATGGAATATTCTAGAGATGAACAAACGTGTGCTAAACATGAAGTGGCACATCACCTGAAGGTCAGTTGTGATAGCTTAAAAATGTGCACTATAAACCCTGAAACAGCCACTAAAATCACGAAACAAAGACGTATAGCTAAAGTCCAATAAAGGACATAAAGTTGCACCATAAGAAATAGTTTAAAAGAAGGCGGAAAAAAAGAAAGGAAAAAAAAAGAAAGGCAGACAAATAGAGAACAAATGATGGACCTAGGGTGAACCAGATTGATGATCATATTACATGATAATTGTCTAAATACCATTAGCAAAAGCAATAAATTGTTGGATTGGAAGCAAATTATGACCTCATTATAAGTTTCCTATGAGAAAGTCACTTTTAACATGAATGGAAAAATAGCTGAAAAGTAAGGAGAAGTGAAAAGATATATGATGCTAACACTAGTCAAAAGAAAACTGGAGTGGCTATGTTAATATCATATAAAACAGTTTTGAGAATGAACGAAAAATATCATCATGGAAAAGCAAGTCATTTTATAATGAAAAAGGCCACAATTAATCAAGAGGATGTAACAATTTTAAAACTTTATGCATCTAATAACAGAACTTCAAAATACATAAAGTATAAATGGATGGAACTGCCAGAAGGCAGGAACAAATCTGCAATTATAGTTAAATATTTTCATATCCCACCCTAAATAATTTATAGAATGACAGAAAATCAGGAGGGATACAGAAGATTTGAATAAGATTATCAACCAATGTCACTAAAGTGATATTTTAGAACAATCTTATCCAACAACAGTAGAAAACATACAATTTTTATTGTACGTGGAACATTTACTAAGGCACACCAAATGTGTAAAAAGTTTCAAGTCATACAAAGTGTGTTTCCAACCACAATGGAATTAAATTATAATCAAACAGAAAGATCACTCGAAAATCTCCATAAATAACACACTTCTAAATAACCCATGGGACAATAAAGAAATTATAGGGAAATTTTAAAGAATTTGGAGCTTAATCAAAATGATAACACAACATAAAAATTTGTAGGAAGCCACTATAACAGGTTGCAAATCACATATTTGAAAATGACTTGTATCCAAGTTATAAAAAGCATTTTAAAAATTCAATAATATTAAATAAAACAAGTGAGCAAAAGTTTGAAAACTTATTTCACAGAAAAAATAATGATGGCAAATAAGCATATGGATATTTTATCAAATAAAATATATAGCACTATTGGATATTAGGAAAATGCAAATTATAACTGCAACATAATACAAATAGACACCTCCTATAATGACTAACTTTTAAAAATTGGCTATTCTGAGTGTTGGTGAGAATTTCAAGGAACAGGAACACTCTCATAGAGCTGAAAAACATGTGAAATGATGCAATCACTTTGGAAAACAGTTTGGCAGTTTATGAAAATGTAAACATTTGCCTACCATTATATCAACTCCACCCCTGGATAATTCAAGAAGACAAAAATAAGAATATGTTTGCAAAAAGTCAAATAAACTCATGTTTACAAAACCTTTACTTGTAATAGCCAAAAACTGTAAGTCACTTAAATGTCCACCAGCAGGATGAAAAAGTAAACAAACTTGGTATAACTATACAATAGAACATTACACAGCAATATAAAAAGAATAAACAATTCATATATACTACAGCATGGATGATTCTCAAATTACAAATGCCCGTGAAATATGTTAGGCAAGAAAGTGCAATTGCTGTATGGGTCCATTTATATTAAATCCTAGGAAACACACATTAGTGTTTAGGGAAATAAAGTAGTTGAGTGGTTGCCTGGCGATGAGGTGTGGTGGTGAGAGAGTGGGACAAAACTGTTAAAAGGATTATGACAAAGTTTGGGGAGCAATCAGTCTGCTCCTGATTTTGAACCTGGTTTTACAAACGATTGCTAGTATTAAAACAACAAATTTTACACTTTAAATATTAGCAGTTGACTGGATACCAAATATTCGAAATAAAGTCTTTTTTTTTTTTCTTAAAAAGAAAGAACTTTGGGATTTGTGTCAGATCTGATTTAGAGCCTGTTATTTCCTCGATAAGTTTATGACTTTGGTCAGGTGATTTTCTACTTACACACTTCAGTTTTCTCATCCATAAAATGAACAAAATGGTACTTAAGTCATATTTGCATAGAAGCAACTAATAGAGATAAGCTCTATGCCCATTTTCACCATCTCAGTCATTTCAAACCATGATTCTGCCTATTTCAAACTCCTGACTGGAAGAATTGTAGTGGTTCATTAAATGGGATTTTTAAACAATTTATTTCACCTTAAGCTCTGGAATACTTTTGCAGAACATGCAGGTTTGCCACGTAGGCATACATGTACCATGGTGGCTCCCTACACCTTTGGAGTTAGTTTATATTTTAATGTGTTTCCAAACAATATACACTGCTTCTTTCAAAATATGTCTAAGGCCATATCTTGTAACTTTAAAAAATTCTTGTACACAAGTGGAAAATATTGTTTTACACCAAAACCTTCTATATCGAACCAGATAGCCAGTAGTAGTCATATGTATACTGATTTTGTGTCCATATTTGTAAACATATATTGTGTGTTGCCCATATGAAGAATTCATAGATATAAATTTGCTACGTGCATGCATGAATGACAGCATCAATGTTTTTTCCTTTGTTTTGTGATTTTGTCACTAAATCTCAAAATAACCTTAGTAAACATCATTTGGCAGAATGTTGTTAATCTAAACATCTTTGAAACATTTATTGAAGGTGTATGTTGTGAATCTGAAATGTCTGGAAACTGAAGCTCTAGCCTCTTAAAGCAACGGCAAGACAGATGGCCAGTTGTTGCATAAGGCAATAGTTGACGAATATGCCTCTCGGCAACCCTCTTAAAGCTAAGAGTCAGCATCTGGTGAGAATGCGCAAGTCACTGACTGGACTACAGAGTCTGGGAGGGAAGCCACTTGGCTGCTCTAAGTTACCCAGGCTTTCTTAGAGGCAGCACCATATGGATCTGTGTGGAGAGAAGAGTAGCTCAAATGGAAACTGAATAAAGAGATGAGCTAAAGCAAATTAGAAACAGAAGGTGAGTAGATTTGTGAAGAACTAAAATCAGAGACCTAAACTTGAGCTCATAACTTTTTTTCCTTTGTTACACAAAGTGTATGTCATGACATTTCCCTGCCAATGCAGTGCCATTTAAGGACCGACATCGTGTGATTCATATATTCCTTTACAAAGAGCTATTTTGTGATTGTTTTGGATGTTGGGGTATATATGTTTACTTGTTCTCTACATATGTACGTCATTCTGATATCAACCACTTCTTTTGTAGTCTTTACTTGACAGAAAACACGTGTTTCCATTTTGTTAAGAACAATGCTTAGAAACTAATATACTATTTCAAAATGGTAAATGTTCAACATATTTATGCATATATGTATATGTGTGTGTGTTTATATCTATGAAAGAGCATTTTCAGTATTGTTTTAAAGTTCTTCTGTTCACTACGTGTTTTTTGAACATTTACTATATCTGTGGTTCTGTGCTCTGACATGAAAAAAGAATTTTGAACCTGAGAGTTTAACCTTTATGAGTAGGCAGTGTCTGAGCAGAGACAGCCACCTGAAGAAGGACATGTCGGACATCGTGGTCAATTCTGTAATGGTGATATGTACATGATGCTGGGAAGCAAGGATGGATACCAAGCCTAGTCTGGAGTCAGTGGTAGCAGAGGTCAGAAA